>NC_077244.1:56063830-56369299 GCF_947179165.1 Solanum dulcamara | reverse complement strand
AAATAACTGGAGATCATGAAACAATAAAAAGGGTTGTAATCCCACCCACCAATAACTTACAAGTACCCTCGCGCTCACCTTTATAGTATCTCACCACCTACTAGCTGTGGATTCGCTGCTAACTCTGATTACTGAGGTCGGGACCGGTGGGTTGTGGGCCTACCAAGGTCCCTAAAGAGCACACTAATATCAAACCAGTCAGACTACTTCACCCCTTTCACTGCGCAACACCACAATCCACTAGCCTTAGCCTGTTTCCCTTACCAGACAGAACTTAGTCATCCTACAATCACACCTCTTAGCTACATCTGTACCTCACTTACCAAATACAACGACCACTACCACCTGATTGAATTTTGACGTAATCCACTTCCCGCTAACAAGCAATCCTCTACTCTTAAGCCCGACGGTCTAGGACATCACATATATCACATTATGGCCTCACAAGACCCCACATCCTTACCCAAGAACAAGTCCGTACTGACTCTAGTCCTCAACTAGTAACAACCACAGAATGACAGATATAGTCGGGTCCTCTCATAGGACTATTCACACACACTCGGTCCTCTCATGGGACCCAAACTCACACCATATATGTGTCGAAATGTGACACCCGATTCCAACAACCACAATAATCGACGATTACAGTTATAATAAGCAAACATGATTAATACATATACAATTACGCAAGCTATTGCACAAAATTAAGATGGGTTGTTAATCCCTAGGGTTTATCTCAATCCTTCTCATTTACTTACCGATATATAGGTACAATTAAGGTAGTTACGATCACACATGACTCAATATGGGAATATAACTACCAATTACCTCAAATTCATTATACAATTGCTTTATCCAAGTCACATCAAGTTGACCACTAAAAATACCCATATTTCTGTCCATGGCCCGTATCGAAGAGCCTAATTATGAAACCTCTCACTAAATCCCTTTATACTACACAATAGGTATAGATTTAACTACTCAGAGAAGGAAAACCTAGCCTACCTGGGCGCCAAGCAGCTGTGGAGAGGCAACGTAGCTCCAAATCCTTGGTTCCAGATGTCTGACGGGCAAGATAGGCCTGAAATCTGCCGGTTGGAATTCCTTCGGGGATGAGATTACTTCCTCCCTCCTTTCCAAGTCTTGAGCAGCCTTTTTGAGGGTTGCAATAACCCTCGCCCATAACTTACACTTTTGGAGAAGTGGGAAAATAAGAAAATCACGATTTAAGTTCTGTACCACGACCTCCCACTCTAGCCATAGGAATCCCACTGGAGCGGTGCCGCTGTGGCGGGACTATCCCACTCTAGCGGGATCGTGGGGCCCAGGAGACAATTTCTTCATGATTTTTCCCGCTTTTAGTTAACAACGGATTCGGGTCGTTACAGAAGTTTAACCAGTTTTAGCCAGACACTTCAAAAAAAAACTTTCTATACTAAGCAGAAATTTAAAATGACTTGCAAACTCAATTAATATATTTTTTGATTCAAAAAAATATATTTTCTTATTAATATAAGTCACTTGCAATTCTTTCAATCTTTTGATCATATAATTGTATTTGTGTTTATAGCTATTGTTTCTTGCAGTACATATATAATTTACATTCTTTCTTCGTTTTCACTTTTCTTCATTACGGGCACGCTTAAATTGCCCTAGCAGAAATTTGTGTTTTAACTCCTTTTGCCTTTGAGAACACTGGGTAAGTCAATTGCCATTTGCAGTATGATTTCCATTGCGGTGAACCTTTTTGTTTTCTGATTAGGTAATTAATGCCGATGTCATATTTACTAGTCAATATTGGGTGTGCATGGGCTGAATATTATGTTTTATTTACGTTTTGTAGGAGTCTCGCAAATACAGGGATTTGTTGGGAGCCTTTTGGGACAAGGTACTTCTCCCTCACTCTCTAATTCTTCATTTTGTGTACCCAATCCTTAATATTTATTATGTTGTTATATGGCTGCTACATACAGCTCTCAGTGAATGAGGTTAAGGAAGTTGCATCATTGCAAGATATTTCACTAAAGGTAATTGCTTTCCATGTCCTGCGGCCTTATGTGTTTTTTTTCTTGACTTGGTACTTAAAGTGGGTTCTTTTTGAAATGGAACTTAAAGTGAGTTCTTCTGGTTGCAATCGTAAGACAGAAATGTGATGATTATCTGGAATTAACTGAAGGTAGAAGAAATGCCCCTAGAAGAGTAAAGTCAGACTTCTCTATAACAGCCACCCTTTATAACAATATTTCACTATAAGAACCAAGTTTTCTTTGGAACTAATTTTTTAAATTATATTTTACCCCCTCTATAACAATATTTTACTTGTAACAGCAACACCCATCACTATAACAATACATTCTCTGTAAAATTATCCCTCTATAACAGTCTTACTCAAATATTAATGATTTTAATTTGCTATTCCCACTTTTATTGCAAGACGTTTGTTTTGACTATTTTATCTTCCTTTCCATACTTGATTTTATTATGCTTTGCTTGAGCCAATGGTTTATTCAAAACAGTCTCTCTACCTTCACAAGGTAGCTGTAAGGTTGCATACACACTATCCTCTCCAGACCTCATTTGTAGGGTTACACTGGAAATGTTATTGTTATTGTTGACTAATAATAGTCTAGTATTTTGACCGAATATTTTAAAATTTGATACATTACACCACTTTTGACAAAGAATATTACATCAATACAAACTTCGGTAATAAAACAAAAATCCATTGAAAGATGAACACGTATTTGTATTCCATTGGACAAAAGTTAAAAAAAAAAAGTTCCGTTGAAAGATGAACACATATTTGTATTCCATTAGACAAAAGTTTTCCATCTTGTAAGTGTCAAAATTTATTCATGGTGTATTAGTTTTGTTTAATTTTTAATTACTAAAGTATGAATATCTTCTGAAATTTTAAATTTGAATAATTTGTTATTTTTTATTGCATTTAAAAATGAAAATTTGAAAATTTTGGATAATTTTGTCTACAACAGCCAATATGATTTAAATGTCAAATGTTGTTATAGGTGTATAACAGCCTACTGCTATAAATGCCATAAAATATCGGAACGGACAGGCTGTTAAAGAGAAGTTTGACTATAGTAGAATATCACCTTGGCTATTCACAGTGTGCAGCAAGATATGCCCCTCCTTATCTGTTCTGGTAGATAACATGAAGTTGAGAAAAAAAGATAGATAACCTGCATGTGTTCTTCCTCCCTTTCTCTACGAGAAATTACAGCTTGTTTCACCAGGGTTTGCATAAATTGGACTGTAGTCTCTGTTTCCTTTTTCAGAGATAATTTGCTTTATTCATCGAGTACTTCCACATTCATACTCATTATACGCCTTTGGTAACGATGACTTAGCTTTCTTTTGATCTGAAAAACCTATACAGAGTTTATACAAATGGTAATTATGCTAGAAATCTTTTTGAAACTGTTTTTGACTAGCAGAATTCTTTTGGGCTACTGATAAAAATTTGGCTGAAGTGACTGTTGGTCTGTCAAGATGAGAAAAAGCATTACGGTACATTTCTCCCATCCCACACCTTACAGAGTGTTAGATTGTGATTGACATATTTCTTTTAGGAAACTGCTGGATCTTCACTTGTTCATGCCTTGGCAACAGCTTTGGGAAAACCAGCCCTATGGTCTCTTCCTCGTGTTTATATAAAGGCTGGTTCAAAGTTGTTGGTTAGTTCTCTATTTCCATTTTCTGCCAAGTATTCATGAACCAAGGACAAAAGCAAAATGAGGTGAGAGCTAATGATGCTAAATAGGATCAATTTGCAGGAAGTCATCCAAGCTAAACCTTCCAGGCTTCCAGTGACCTCAGAGGAATTATTTAGCATCCTTGATGATGCTAGTGAGAGAACATTCTTATGCGTTGGCACAGCTGAGTCAGTGGAAAAATATGTTTTTGATGGGGAAGCTGACAAAATTTGTTTCGACTCAAAGAATCTGGTTGCTTGCACTAGCTTCCTTTTTGAACAGAAGCTGGTAGTTCTATCTCCTTTGAATCTTTTTAGTTTTCCAAAGAACTTTCCGGCTTCATGTGTTGAAACTATATATTTTCACATCTGTATTTGCATGATACTGTTAGATTCAGTTCTGGTTATTATTCTTGGAAGTCTGGAGATGAAGATACTCTTTTGTTATGCTTTGCCTGATTCTGTCCATCGAACCAACATCCACAGTAACTGGTGTTCATTTATGCTCAGGTTAAAGCATGGGTTGCTGACAAAAATGCTGAAGCATTGAGATGTCAAAAGTTGCTTTTTGAGGAGGAAGAAGCTGCTCAAAAAAAGTGAGACACTTCTTACCATATCAAGTATCAACTCGTCTTGATATTCTCTCCTTTTCATGTATTTTGCTGAGGTTATGCTCTATCGTTGTTGCTCCTATGTTCTGAATGACTAGTTAGGACTTGATAAAGTTGTGTTTCTTATTAAAGCAAAATCTGTTGATGCTTATGGCTTGATTTATTTTTGGAGTAAAAATATTTATGTGCTCTGAAGATGTGCTCCTGCAGTTTATACCCTTAATTCTTTGAAGCAGATTTCTCTACAAGTAGAAAACAATTTTGTCTTTTCATTTGTTTGTCAATTTTTAAATTACGAATGAGGAAAATACAGTGCTATGGAGCTTGGGGATTTTGATAATGGCATCTTAATTGACAGGTCAAGTAACTTAATTCATTTCAGCTAGAAGTGACTTATTTTATTATTTGTTAGGTAAGTAGATAAAGACAGGACAGTGATAGTCCTTGGAAGCATTTACCCCTAAGGGGATGGGGCTAGTTTGACATTTGGAGAAAAGCCAAAAGGAAATTGTACATTCGTTACAGTTTCCAATCTGCTTCAAATTAAAAGATTAGTTAATCAAAGTTGTAAATCTTACTGCCTCAGTCATTGGCGGAGCCAAAAATTTCATCAAGGGGATTCAAGTTTTAGAAAAATAGGTTATATCAAGCTTTCCAGATTTCCTTTCAAGTCAAGGGGATTCAACTCGTATATTTATCATGCATTTTATTATTTTTGGCTTGTTATATACGTGTATAATAAGTAAAAAATTTGAGCAAGGGGTATCATATGAACTCCCTTGCTTGAATGGGGCTCTGGCCTCAGCCTGCCAGTTTCTTAAAACTCTTGGCACTTCTTATCTGAGTGAATCTTGGTTTTTCAGCTTCTATGTGGTATAGCTGTTATAGGAATTCCTTCAATTATTTCTCTTGTGATATGCTAGGCAAGCTGAGCTATTAGAGAGGAAAAAAGCGAAAAAGCTTCGACAGAAGGAGCAGAAAGCAAGGGAGCAATCAAATGAGGTAAAAGGAAATCTGGAGGTACTAGCTGATTGTTTTGAAGTTCCGTTGGCAGAAGTACATAGCGTTCCAGGACCGTCTGACTCCAATTCTGATATTCCTGATGTATCTCTGGACGTCTCCACCTGTCTTAAACTGGTTCAATTCTCCAGCAATGAAGATATGAGCATTGAATCCCAATGTGATTTCTCTCACCCACACCTGGATTTGGTCAAAGTTCAGAATGTTGAACCCCAACCAGTGTCTGCCAATGTTCGACCGCTTTCTGCCAATGCTGAATGGAAAGCTGATCTATTAGAGAGGAAAAAAGTGAAAAAGCTTCGACAGAAGGAACAGAAAGCAAGGGAGCAATCAAATGAGGAAAAAGGAAATCTGGAGGTACCGGCTGATTGTTTTGAGGTTCCATTGGCAGAAGTACATAGCGTTCCAGGACCATCTGACTCCAATTCTGATATTCCTGATGTATCTCTGAACGTCTCCACCTGTCTTAAACTGGTTCAATTCTCCAGCAATAAAGATATGAGCATTGAATCCCAATGTGATTTCTCTCACCAACACCTGGATTCGGTCGAAGTTCAGAATGTTGAACCCCAACCGGTGTCTGCCAATAGTCGACGGCTTTCTGCCAATGCTGAGTGGCAAGCTCCAACATCGCAAAGGTTTAAGCGAAATAGTAGCAATCAAAATCCTCAAGCAAAAGTTGAACCTTTACAGAAGCACAAGGACAGTGGTTCCCCTGTTAATAGCAGTAAGATATGGACAAGAAAAGTTAGAGTGGAAAGTGATGATGCTTCAATACTGGAGGTGCAGAAAGAGACAATAGATCAGAAACAGAGGAACTCTGAAGTGATGATTGGTTCTATATCTATTCCACTGAAAGATTGCAGTACTGACCAACAGGGAAACTGCCCTGTCGAAGCAAGAGATGTTTTTGGAAGCACAGAGCCTGCCATGCCTAAAGAGTGCAATATTGTCGAGAAGCCAGCTAAGCATAATGCTTTTCAGATTGGGTCAGACAGAGCAGCTGCCAAGCTTTGGAGGCCTATGAGGCATGAAGTTGGAAGACAAGATCCTGAAGAGGGTGTAATGTCTTTGAAGTTTGATGATCGGGCGTCATTAAATGAAAATCCTTTGCAGTCATATCTCATGGACAACTCTGGCAGTCCTAAGAATTGTCAGGTTCCTGATGGAAATGCACATCAAGATTGGGGATTTTTAATTAGCGCCGCAAAAGATTTTCTTGCTCAGAGTATGTTTTACTAGCTCTCTCATTTCTTTATATTACATGCATGCACAAACACAGCCATTCAACTTCAAGTATTGTCTGCTGCTTTTTACATTCTGATTGATCTGAAAATCAATTTAGGATGGAAGGAGGCCATTGCTGGAGATCATGTCACCTTAGTGCTTTCTCCAGACACTGAGTTCTCAGGGCGCCTAGAAGTGCCAAGTAGCAGTTCAGAAATTGCCCCAGCGTCAGATTCTGGGGAACATTGCACTGTTTCCAGAGCTGACGACGATCTGCTGCCAAAAGATGGAGTTTTTAATTCATCTTCAAGTAGAAAAAATAAGGTCAAGTTTAGGCCAAAGACTGAAAAGGGTATTAAGACAAAGTACATTCCCAAGCCAAAAAACCATCATTTAGGAAGTAAAAAGTAACTAAGTCACACCCAACTGTGCAGTTCCTAGCCAGTGCAGCAGAGGTTCCTTTTTACCAGTGGCCTTCTGTCAGAGAGTTGAACAAAGAGTTCTAGAGAAGTAGCTTGTTGTCTCATCCCCTCTAAATTTGAGTCAATACAGCATCTTGTCGCTCGGGCTTTTGTTCCATACAATTTTGTTGTAGTAAGGTAGGGTTTTTCTTTTCGGTCTCATTTGTCAATTCTTTCTACTCACCAGACCAGAAAATGTATGGATCGATTCAAATCAATTGATGAAAATGATCCCAAAGATTATACAGAGCAACAACTTTTGTGTATCTTTTTCTTATTGTACCTATTTTGAGTGGGGCAACCCTCACCCCTCCCTTCTCTCCATTGATGTCCCTACAAATAAGCTGAACTTAAGTTACCTGTCCTCTAAATGCTGTTTTTTGTTTGTAAGGCTTTGACCTGAACTCGAGTAGTCGTTCGAGCAACATTACCTGTTGGTGTTGGTGTTGGCGTTGGTTTAAGAAAACTGAAGGAGACAAACCAGAATTCGTTAATCCTTCCTTTATACAGCTTGCTAGTCTTACTCTTATCGTTAGGAAATCAAGCTTTCCATGTCTCCAAAATCTAATGGGGCTATAGAGGGGAATGATAGATATCATAGGAATTAGAAGCTCAAATGTAGAAATCAAGCAATGGCTAGTTCAAGGAAATTGTAACTTGGCAAAGCTAAACCTAGTCGATGATGGTAAAATGAATGAGAAACACGAGGGTGATGTCTTGCTTGGACATGTTAAATACTCCCTCTCTCCCCATGTCCCACCTCATCCCCCACCCTCCTCTGCTCCATAATAAATCGATATAAATAGAGACAACGAATCATGTTTTAAATTGTTAATATATAATTATCAAGTGCTCTTCTTATTAATATAAATCAAATCTAGTTATTTTGTTTACTCCTGAACTTCTAAATTTTTTAAAATTTTATTTTGTTACACACATTTTTTCAATTTAAAATTTATGGATAATAATATGTGTATTATCTAATTACTTCATTATATTTTTAAAGTATTATCCCTCCCCCCCTCCCCCTTCTTTACGTATATTTTTTCTACTATATTTTAATTACTTTTTGCTAGTTTGACTTTAAATGTTTTTTTTGTGTTTGTGTTGCACATAACAAGTAGTTGAGTTTTCTTATTTTTTTATTTCAATATATAAAATGTTGAGTTTAAATTTAAGTTACTTAAATTTTTATCTTTTAATGCTCATTGAATTCATTGTTTCGGAGATAACTACACTATTTTTCTGATAAATTAAGGAACTTACGTTTTTCTTCTTTATAATTTTAGGAGAATTCTAATCAACTTAGTATCTATTACAAATATCTAACTCAAATATAAATTGAAATTAGTGGTAAGTTTCAAAATGATCTGTATATATGATAAAATTATAAAAATTCAAAGAGTCTGAATTTAAATACAAACTTATTATATTGTTTCAAATTATGTACTATTAAATGTATATTTTTTAGAATACTTCACTCATATTAATTCCGGCTTAAACTACTTACATATGCAATGTGTGGGTAGAATAGACTATAAAAAATTTAGTATTAATCAATAAAATAGATAGAAAATCGGTTATGTAAATGTTATGAGAAAAACACCTTAAATAGGTTAATAGGAAATAAATAAGAAAATTTTTCACGTGAACAAAAGTTATTGAATTACCAGTTTCTCAATCTTCTTGTCTTTATTCAAAATCTCCTGCAACATCTGATTAAATAAATAGATCATCACACACATAAAAAAAATAATATGAATACTTATTTTAATAAAATAATAATATAAAAATAATAACGAAAGTTAGCATTTATAAAGCTAAAATGCTTGACTAAAATTTTTGATAAAAGGTTATTAAAAAATAAACAAACAAAATAAGAACAAAATAAATTACTTATTTCAATTCAAACCTGTATATAATAGCAAAAACATTAGCATATAGTGTGACTATCACTCATCTGCATATAAAAATTAAAATATTAAAATATACAAAGTTTCTAGAAAATGAAGAAATAAGAATACAGTAAATATATTAGTCAATAAAATTAATGATCAATAACAAAAAAATGAGAAGTAAGCTTAATGTTATATGTAATGGTAGGAGTATGTATACGAAAGGTTAAGAAGATAGAACTTTATTCTAACTCAAATTTCATTTAAATTCAAATTCAAATTCAAATTCAAATATTATATTAATTTTTTAATGGGAGATTTTTTTAATTACTCTTCTTTATCCTTAATTTTTAAAATAAAATGCATATTTTTTCTTATAAGCTAAAATTTGAAATCGGTATAATAATTCTATTTTTTTTCCTACGCCCGCCCCCCCCCCCCCACGCACCATTTTTTTTCTCATTTATTTTCTTTTCTTTATTCTTTCTATTCTGTTTGTTAGTTAGTTATCTATTACTATTGTTATTATTATTATTGTTGTTGTTGTTGTTGTTGTTGTTCTATATTCTTCTTCTTCTTCTTCTTCTTCTTCTTCTTCTTCTTATTCTATATTATTATTATTGTTATTATTATTATTGTTGTTATTGTTATTATTATTATTGTTGTTGTTATTAATATTATTATTATTATTGTTTTTTTTTGTTGTTGTTATTATTATTGTTGTTGTTGTTGTTGTTATTATTATTATTATTATTGTTGTTGTTGTTATTGTTATTATTGTTGTTATTATTGTTATTGTTATTGTTATATTGTTATATTGTTGTTTTTGTTATTATTATTATTATTATTATTATTATTATTATTATTATTATTGTTATTGTTATTATTATTATTGTTCTTCTTCTTCTTCTTCTTATTATTATTGTTATTATTGTTATTGTTATTATTGTTATTGTTATTGCTATTATTGTTATTGTTGTTGTTGTTATTGTTATTGTTATTATTATTATTATTGTTGTTGTTATTATTATTATTAGTATTGTTACTGTTCTTGTTATTATTATTATTGTTATTTTTATTATTATTATTATAATATTATTTTTATTGTTATTATTGTTCTTATTGTTGTTCTTATTATTTTTATTATTGTTATTGTTGTTATTATTGTTATTATTATTATTGCTATTATTATTATTATTACTTTGATCCCCTTTCTCTCCCATCCACAAAATAAAGTGGAAGTTTTAAAAATGACTATTGTTCGGGTATAATTAAAGATTTATAGCTATAGTTTTGGTATTTACAATTCATAGCAATAATTTTATAGATGAGAGAGGTGAGCCAGATTCAGGAGAGAGGGGAGATGTAATGACTTTGAAGGTCATTTTTGAAATATTTTGCAAAATGACCATTTTACCCCTCTCTCTAGTTCTCCCAGTCTTATCTAATTTGTATCGAGAGTTGATTTTGGGAAAATTCTATGAAAGGGTTGAGTTTTGGAAATTTGGAGTTTTCATAAGCTTTAAGTGTTTAAAAGTGGTATTTTAGGTCAATCGAAGCTACGAGTCTTGGAATAGAATTTCGTTGATTCTAGAAGCTCAAAAATGGAGAAATTGATCTAGGGGAGTTTACGAAATTAGAATTGGGGCTATAACGAAGAATAAAGGTCTTGGGTTGTGAATTTAGTGAATTTTAAGCCAAAGTTTGACTTAGGTCAACTTTTGGAGTTTCGACGCTCGAAATGGAATTCCGACGACTCCGTTGAATTCGGGAGATGGTTTTTGGTCTAGAAGAAGAGTTAGTTTTGATATTTTGGAGGCTTGAGTTAGTTTAGGTGCGATTTTTTGAATTTCAGGTCAAGGAGACCGCGAATTCAAATTCTGATGATTTCATTGAGTTCGGAACGTCAAAATTATTATAATAGCATAAAGGGTTGTGTGATCGGAATTCTGAATGAATTTCGAGGGTTGATTCCGAGAATTTAGACTTAGTGTTGTTGCTGTTGGTTGCTGATATCTGGTGCAGGAACTCTTGTTCTTCACGATCGCGTAGGCCTAGTCGTGATCGCGAAGGTTTACCTAGATTAGTCATCGCAATTGTGAGGACTTCTCTGCGATCGCAACGGTCAATTAATGAGTTGACCAAAGTTTCCTCATTGCGATCGCGATGGAAGGTGTCACGATCGCAAAGAAAAACACCTGGGCAGACTTGAAATTTCCCAAAAAATTGGGATTTATCTCATTTTCTCCATTGTTGAACCCTAGAAGCTTGGCCTAGGCGATTTTGAAAGGGAGTTTTTGAGGATTTGGTATGGGTAAGTGTTTTTGACTAAAATCTTTCATTACCCAATGATTTTAACGTGATTTTCATTTGCAATTTCATGATTTAAAGGTTTCAAATTGAGGGGTTTCACAAGGAACTTTTCCTTCTTTAAAATGGTGTTTGAGGGGTGATTTTAACCCCAAATTCAAATTGGTTTTCAGTATTAGTTTCTAAATCCTCAAGGATCATTTTCATATAATTTTTTTGAATTTCTGTTTATTTTTCAAAATCAGGCATTTCGGGCTGTTCAAGACACTTTTGGGCTTGTGTTAAAAATATCGAATTAGTTATCGTTTGACTCGTATTCATATTGGGATTGCTTATTTGAATATATTATCTTGATTTGGAACGTCGGCATAAGGGTAAAGCTCAGATTTTAACGTAGTTCGAGGTTGAAATCGAGGCAAGTGAATCTCTAAACCTATGTCTAAGCTTGTAAGATCATGTATTTGTATTTTTTTATGTGTTTGAAAGTGATGAAAGGTGATTTGGGGATTAGATGAGAATAATTGGTGTTTAAGTAGATTTATATTGAATAAAAGGGGTAATAGATATCGAAAGGAGAGGATTTATACATGTTGATTCAATAGGAGTTAACACTTGACCTATTGTGAATATTTGAATATACCATTGTGATATGGGATGATATTTAACTTATTGTGGATATTCGAACTTGCTGTTGAGATATGACTTATAAATCATTGATATTATCATTCCATCATTGCACTTTAAATGGACATTGCCTATTTGCATTGGTTCTATTATTTTGAGATGGAATTTGATTCGATGATTATGCCGAAGGGAAATGGTTCAGGTGAGAAATAATTTATGTCGAAGGAAAATGGTTCCGACAATGCCGAAAGGAAATAGTTCCAGCGAGAGATGAGTTATGCCGAAGGGAAATGGTTCCAGCGGATACATGGTCCATGTGTGGCCCCCATGGGTTCCGGCCTGCTAGTCAGCGGATGTGTATCATTTAAGACAGACATGTATCACTATATTTGACATTGCATTGCATATCATTACATCATACATCTTTGTCATTTTGGAGTGTTTTACCCCTGTTATTCCCTTGATCTGTATTACTGATTGTTGAGATCATATTTGATACTTGGATTGTACTGTTATGGAGACTTATATGTATACTTATATTGTGCTGCTAGAACTATTAGAGTAAGCTGATTTCCATGCAGATTGTAGTCTGGGGGTTGGATGGTATGATAGGAGTACGTGTGTCTTATTAGCTTAACAGAGTCTTAGTTGTTCGCTTGTTGGGTACCGTGTTAGTGGTACTCACCCTTACTATCTATACTTGTGTAGGTTCTGAGCCCGGATAGTGATCCCGTTCTCTCACCTTCCATCTACGGCTTATTAAGGAGATTCGAGAGGTAGCTGTTGATGCTGACTATCTTTCCTATTCCTTTTTATCTTTTACTTTGATCTATTTGAGATACAAAGGTTGAGACTTGTATTTACTTCAGTTTCTTATATTAGAAGGCTTGTACATGTGACAACCATTCCGTGGGTGAAATTTTGTAATGATTAAGACTTCCGCTTTTGACATTTAAATTACTTGTTTTTAAATTGTTTTCGCTTTTATTTTTCGTATTTCGTGGATTAGGCTGACTTGTTTGATGGGTAAGGATAAGTGCCATCATACCCGAATTTTGAGTTGTGATAAATGATAGCAGAGCCCCAGGTTCATAGGTCTCACGTGTATAAGCCAAGTCTAAATGGAGTCTCGAGGATTGGTACGGAGACGTCTGTATTTATCTTCGAGAGGCTATGAAGACTATTAGGAAAACTTCTATTATTCATTCTTCTTATCGTGTGAGGTTGTTGTCGTAGTAATGAGTGTCGTATATTATTTTAGCCGATGCCAAGGACTAGATCTACAGCTGATGGTAAAGGGGAGACAGTCCCCGAGATTGATGTCGAGACCCCAACTAAGGATAGAGGTAGAGGCCGAGCTAGAGGTCGTGACTGTGGACAGGTCGCAGGTAGAGGTCATGCCCGAAGAGCGGAACCAGCCCAAGGTTAGGCTAGGGAGGCTTCTCCAGAGCCACGTGTTAAGATTGGTGGAGATTAGGTCCTTCCCGAGGTCACAACGCTATTATTTTAGGACACTTTGTTGTGGATGTTGGGTGTACTAGAGGGACTTACTCAGGGTGCTGCAAGTACGCCAAAGGGTTCATAGACCAGAGTTGGAGAATAGACTCCGGAGCAAAATCATGCTCCCGTGGTTCAGGGTCCAATGGGTCAGCCACCCGTGGGTCCTATGATTGATGAGGGTGGAGCACAAAGAGAGATCCGGATGCACCCATAGTTGTGGTGAACAACGATGAGCAACGTCGATATAAGAGGTTTCGAAAGATGAGCCCACCACAATTTCAGGGTGGAAAGACCAAGGATGCACACGAGTTTCTGACTACGTGTAGGGAGTTATTAGAGACAGTGGGGTTGGCTGAGACACATGGGGTATGCTATGCTATACTTCAGTTGCGTGGGCCAACTCAAGACTGGTAGAGGGTATATCTGAGTGCCAGACTAGTGGGTCACAACAAGTTACTTGGGATGAGTTCACTACTGCCTTCTATGACCGCTTTGTCCCTTGGAGTGTGAGGGAGGAGAGTCGATTAGGGTTCAAGAATTTGAGGCAGGACAACCTCATATTTGTTAAGTATGAGACCCATTTATACCAGTTATCGAGACATGCTATGGCCGTCTTTCTTGATGAGACGGAGTGGGTTCACAGATTTTTATGAGGGCTGACTTATTCTATTTGTACTTCAGTTTTTTGAGCTACTAGAGAGGGGGCTTCTTTCCAGTCCATCATAGGTGCCGCTAAAGAGATGGAATTGATGGAGAGAGAGGAGTTTGGGCTCCCCAAGAGGGCCCGTGCTTCTAGTCAATTTTTAGGTACCTCATTTGGAGGTAGAGGTTCTTATAGAGGTGGTGGTTCTTTTCAGCATAGCGAACCGATTCATGCTTCTATGCTAGCTTCTGAGGGTGGTCAGAGACTACGTGGATAATATAGTGCAAGTCAGGGTCAGCAGGGATCACAACAGAGGCTGATGGGCCGGGGTAGTCAGATGAGTTCATTCAGTTCAGCATAGCAGTATTCAGTACTGAGATCTTGCTATAGTTGTGGGGATCCTGACCATCTAATTCGTTATTTCTCACTACAGGTTCACACTGGTCTACAGTGCACTTATTCTACCCAATACAGCACCAACGCCTACGGCCCAGGGTCGAGGATAGGCTCAGGCAGATAAAGAAGGTTGTACACCTAGTAAGGGTGCTAGTGGAGCTATAATACCACAGAGTGGAGGTAGAGGCATCGTGAAGACTGGTGGAGGTAGGGAAGCTCAGTTCTATGCCTTTCTGGGGATACTCGAGGCCAAGGCTTCAGATGCAATTATTACAGGTATTGTCCTAGTTTGTCATCAACCTGCATCTGTGTTTTTTGATCCTGGATCCACTTTTTCCTATGTGTCTCCCTATTTTGCATCCGATTTTGATTTGACTTGTGATCGCATGCGCGTACCCATTCATGTTTCCACACCCGTGGGTGAGCTCTTAGTAGTGGATTGAGTGTATCGATCCTGTCTTATTTCTTTAGCCGGATATGATACTTGGGTAGACATGATCATTTTTGAGATGGTAGATTTTGACATGATATTAGGTATGGATTGTCTTTCTCCTTATCACGCCATTCTTGATTATTATGCTAAGATCGTGACTTTAGCGACACCTGGTGCTCCGAGAGTTGAGTGGAAGGGTACTAGTGGTTCCTATCCTAGTAACATCATTTCTTATCTTCGTGCTCAGAGATTGATTGATCGAGGGTGTATGTCATATTTGGCCTTTATTCGAGACACTAGCATTGAGTCACTTCCCATGGAGTCTATTTCCATGGTTAAGGAGTTTGCTGATGTGTTTTCTACCGATCTTTCGGGAGTCATTCCGGATAGGAATATTGATTTTTCTATTGACTTAGAGCCAATCACTAAGCCTATTTCTATTCTACTTTATCGCATGGCCCCGGTAGAGTTGAAGGACCAGTTATAGGATCTGTTGAGTAAGGGTTTTATTCACCCTAGTATGTCACCTTGGGGTGCAGCAGTTCTGTTTGTGAAGAAGAAAGATGGGTGTATGAGGATGTGCATCGATTATAGACAATTGAAAAAAGTGACTGTCAAGAACAAATATTCTCTTCCTCGCATAGATGATTTGTTTGATCAGCATCAGAGAGCAGCCGTGTTCTCCAAGAGAGATTTGAGATTGAGGTATCATCAGTTGAGAATTAGGCCATTGGATATTCTTAAGACAGCTTTTCAGACCCGTTATGGCCAATATGAGTTTCTGGTTATGTCTTTTGGGCTAACTAATTCCCCAGCGTTTATGGAGTTGATGAAAAGAGTGTTTCATCCATATCTAGACTCCTTTGTGATTTTGTTCATTGATTACATCCTAGTATATTCCAAGACAGGGGAGGATCATGCCTGTCATTTGAGATCGGTGCTTCAGAAGTTGAGAGGGAAGAAGTTATATGCAAAGTTCTCTAAATGTGAGTTTTGTCTTGATTCAGTGGCATTTTTGGGGAGCGTAGTGTCTAAGAAGGATATTAGGGTGGATCCGACTAAGATTGAGATAATTAGAGCTGGAGTAGACCTACTTCTCCTACTGAGATCCAAAGTTTTGTGGGTTGGCTGGTTATTATCAATGTTTTGTGTAGGGTTTCTCCACCATCGCAACTCTCTTGACTAAACTGACTCAGAAGGTCATGGATTTCTATTGGTCCAATGAGTGTGAGGCGAGCTTTCAAAAGCTCAAGACCTTGTTGACTTTAATATGGGAAGTCTTGCAGCGATTAGTGTTGACAGGAGTCCCTTATCTAGGCATGTACAGAGGTTAGCCAATAATTCTGTCCGATTATGAGTGTCTAAGGAGGGTGGAGGTTTTCTTGCTTTCATTGACACTCGATCTTCACTAGTTGAGTGGATTCGGGAGCGAAGGTAGGATGATGAGAAGTTGTGTCTCATTTGAGACAGGTAATGAGGGGAGAGGCTAAGGAGGCCAAACTCGATTCAGAGGGGTTTTTGAGGATTGAAGGTAGGATTTGTGTACCCAAGATGGGTAATTTGATCAAACTAATTCTAGAATAGGCTCATTATTCCAGATATTTTATTTATCCAGGTACAGCGAAGATGTATCATGACCTTAGCCAGCATTATTGGTGGTGTAGGATGAAGAGGGACATTACAGAATTTGTGACCAAGTGTTTGAATTGCCAGCAAATTAAGTGTGAGCACCAGCGGCCTGGGGTGTGAGTTAGAGGATGCATATTCCCACTTGAAGTGGGAAATGATCACTATGAACTTTATTGTGGGTTTACCTCCTACCGTGGGTGGTTACGACTTTATATAGGTAGTTGTTGATAGACTGAGCAAGTCCTTCCATTTCATTCCTATTAAGGTGAAGTACACGACTGACAGGTTAGCCCAATTGTATATTAGTCAAATCGTTCGGCTTCATGGAGTCCCAGTATCCATTGTTTTGGATCGAGGTTTAGTGTTTATGTCTCACTTTTGGCAGGATTTACAAGAGGGCCTGGGTACTAGGCTTAATATGAGTACAACTTTTCACCCACATACTGACGGACAGTCCAAGCAGACGATTAAGGTATTAGAGGATATGTTTCGGGCCTGTGTTATTGATTTTGGTGCTAGGTGGGACCAGCATTTTCCCCTAGTGGAGTTTGCCTACAATAATATTTATCACTCCAGTATTCAGATGGCTCCATTCGAGGCATTGTATGGTAGGTGGTGCCGATCTCCTATCGGATGGTTTGATTCAGCTGAGATGGGTTCCTTAGACATGAATTTCTTAGGAATGCTATGGAACAGGTTCGTATGATTCAGGGTAGGCTCTTGACTGCCCAGAGTAGGCAGAAGAGCTATCCAAATAGGAGAGTTTGACCTTTGGAGTTCATGGAGGGTGACCATGTTTGGCTCCGAGTGTCACTCATGAAGGGCGTGATGCGGTTCGGGAAGAAGGGAAAGCTTAGCCCTTCGTTCATTGGTCCATATGAGATTTTGGGGTGAGTGGGAGGGGTGGCTTACAGACTGGCCTTTCCACCTAGTCTATCAGATGTTCATCCGGTATTTCATATTTCCATGCTCCGGAAGTATGTTCCGGACGAGTCTCATGTAATTTCTGTTGATTCGATGGAGTTGGGACCAAACTTGACATTTGAGGAGGAGCCCATAGCCATTCTTGATAGGCAAGTCCGCAAGCTTAAGACCAAGGAGATAGCTTCAGTGAAGGTCATGTGGAAGTACCGTACAGTAGGGGAGCACATTGGGAGACTGAGTCCGATATGCGTGCCCGATACCCTCAGCTTTTTGATACTCCAGGTCTTTCTTTACTTTATGTTCGAGGACGAACATTGTTTTTAGTGGTGGATGATGTAGTGACCCTTAAGGTCATTTTTGGAATCTTTTGCAAAATGATTATTTTACCCTTCCCCCTAGTTGCTCCGAGTCTTATCTGGTTTGTATCGAGAGTCGATTTTGGGAAAATTCTATGAAAAAGTTGAGTTTTGGAAATTTGGAGTTTTCATAATCTTTAAGTGTTTAAATGTGTTATTTTAGATCAATCAGAGCTACGAGTCTTCGAATGGAATTCCATTGATTCCAACAACTCCGGAATGGGGAAATTGGTCTAGGAGAGTTTACGAAATCAGAATTGGGGCTATAACGAAGAATTGAGGTCTTGAGTTGTGAATTTGGTGAATTTTAGGCCAAAGTTTGACTTTGGTCAATTTTTGGAGTTTCAACGCTTGGAATAGAATTCCGAAGACTCCGTTGGATTTGGGGGATGATTTTTGGTCTAGAAGAAAAGTTAATTGAATTTTTAGAGGTCCCGAGCCCCATTTTGGTATTTTGAAGGCCTAAGTTAGTTTAGTTGTGACTTTTCAAGTTTCAGGTCAAGGAGACCTCGAATTTAAATTCTGATAGTTCTATTGAGTCCAGAATGTCAAAATTAGTATAGTAGCATATAAGGATGATGTGCTCGGGATTCCAAATGAATCCCGAGGGTTGATTCCGTGAATTTAGACTTAGTGTTGTTGTTGTTGGTTGCTGATATTTGGTGCAAAAACTCTTGTTCTTCGCGATTGCGTAGGCCTAGTCGCAATCGCAAAGGGTTAATTGGATTGGTCATCATGATCGTGAGGACTTCTCTGTGATCGCGACGGTCAATTAATGTGTGGACCAAAGTTTCCTCATCTCGATCACGAGGGAAGGTGTCACGATCGTGAAGAGCAACACCTGGGCAAACTTAAAATTTCCCACAATTTGGGATTTATCCCATTTTCTCCATTGTTGAACCCTAGAAGCTCGGCCTAGGCAATTTTGAAGGAGAATTTTCGAAGATTGGGTGTGGGTAAGTGTTCTTGACTAAAATCTTTCATTACCCAATGATTTTAATGTGATTTTCACTTGCAATTTCATGATTTAAAGGTTTCAAATTGAGGGATTTCACTAAGACCTTTTCCTTCTTTAAAATAGTGTTTAAAGGGTGATTTTAACTCCAAATTCAAATTGGTTTTCAATATTAGTTTCTAAATACCTCAAGGATCATTTTCATATTAAAATTTTTGAATTTCTGTTCTTTTTTTGAAATCAGACATTTCGGACTGTTCGGGTTAGTTTTGGGTCCGGTGTTAAAAATATCGAATTGGTTATCGTTAGACTCGTATTCTTACTGGAATTGGTTATTTGAATAGATTATCTTGATTTGAAATGTCGACGTAAGGGTAAAGCTCATATTTCGGCGTAGTTCGAGGTTGAAATCGAGGCAAGTGAATCTCTAAACCTATGTCTAAGCTTGTAGGATCATGTGTTTGTATTTTTTATATGTTTGAAAGTGATGGAAGGTGATTTTGGGGATTAGATGAAAATAATTGATGTTTAAGTAGATTTATATTGAATAAAAAGGGCAATATATGCCGAAATTTATACATGTTGATTCAATAGGAGTTGATACTTGACCTATTATGAATATTTGAATATACCATTGTGATATCGGATGATATTTGACTTATTGTGGATATTCGAACTTGCTGTTGAGATATAACTTGTGAATTATTGATATTATCATTCCATCATTGCACTTTACATGGACATTGCCTATTTGCATTGGTTCTATTACTTTGAGATGGAATTTTATTTGATGATTACACCGAAGGGAAATAGTTCCGACGAGAAATGATTTATGACGAAGGAAAATGGTTCCAGCGAGAGATGAGTTATGCCGAAGGCAAATGGTTCCGGCGAATATATGGTCCATGTGTGACCCCCATGGGTTCCAGCTTGCAAGTCAGCGGATGTGTATCATTTAAGACAGACATGCATCACTATATTTGACATTGCATTGCATATTATTACATCATACATCTTTGTTATTTTGGACTGTTTTACCCCTGCTATTTTTTTGATCTGTATTACTGATTGTTGAGATCATATTTGATACTTGGATTGTACTGTTATGGAGACTTATATGTATACTTATACTTTGCTGCTAGAACTATTAGACTGAGCTGATTTCCATGCAGATTGTAGTCTGGGGGTTGGATGGTATGACAGGAGTACGTGTGTCTTATTAGCTTAGCGGAGTCTTAGTTGTTCGTTTGTTGGGTACCATGTCGGTGGTATTCATCCTTACTATCTATACTTGTGTAGGTTCTGAGCCCGGACAGTGATCCCATTCTTCACCTTCCATCTGCGGCTTACCGAGGAGATTCGAGAGGTAGTTGTTGATGCCGGCCATCTTTCCTATTCGTCTTTATCTTTTACTTTGATCTATTTGAGATACAAAGGTTGAGACTTATATTTACTTCAGTTTCTTATATTAAAAGGCTTGTACATATGACAATCAGTCCGTGGGTGAAATTTTGTAATGATTAAGACTTCCGCTTTTGACATTTAAATTGCTTATTTTAAAACTATTTTGTCTTTTATTTCCGTATTTTATGGGCTAGGATGACTTATCTGGTAGGTAAGAATAAGTGCCATCACACCCGAATTTTGGATCGTGATAGAGATCTAGAGATAAGACAAATACAACTTGATACAAGTTGAATTCTATGAAATTCAACAAATACAGTCTGTAGACAGGAGAGGAGAGGGATATTGGGAGAAAGGACGAATACAGGTTAATACAAGTTGTGTTCGATGAAATACAAGTTGTATTCAACAAAATGCAATCTGTATCACTTGTATTCATTCGCGATACAAAAGTATTACTTATATTCATGCGCTCTTTTATCATTTATATTCATTCTCGATACTGAAATATAGGTTGATATAGTTTGTATCACTTGTATATGTTCACTCTAATATTCATTCGTGATAGAAATACATGTTGTATTCGATATATACATGTTGATATAGGACAATTTGAGATTGTATGTTGATACAACCATTAAAGTGATATGATTGATAAAGTTGATACAAGTATCTTCTATTTTTCTTCTATGTATTCATTAATTTCCTATATTTAGCAAAATATAATTGCTACAAATAAACAGAGAATAATACACCCAACGGAAGACAATCACGTAAAGGGTTTTATAGAAAAAAAAACACAAAATAGGCCAATTGTGAAACTATTTATCCAAATTGGACCCAACCTAAACTATTTACCCTTAATAGACTAATGACCCAAACTATTTATCCCCTTACCCCACTTTCTTCCTTTTAATTTCGCGCATGTCGTCATGATGACATCAACATCACTATTCCTCTTTGATATCATCAGAGTACAATAAATTATGATGGTATCAAATATTTTCGCTAAAACATTTGTCTCTTCCTTCTTGATACCATCAAAGTATATAAATACTCTCATGGTATCAAACATATATTTACGCCAATGCCCCTTCCCTTGTTCCTCTTTGATACCATCAAAGTATATTATACTTTGATGGTATCAAATAATTTATTAAGCAATTTCTTCTTGATACCATCAGAATATAATATACTCTGATGGTATCAAACAGTTTCTTCTTGATATCATCAGAGTATAATATATTATGATGGTATCAAATAGTTTCGCTGAAGCACTTGTCTCTTCCTTCTTGATACCATCAAAGTATATATACTCTCTCATGGTATCAAATATATATTTACGTCAATGCCCCTTTCCTTGTTCCTCTTTGATACCATCAGAGTATATTATACTTTGATAGTATCAAACAATTTATTAAGCAGTTTCTTCTTGATACCATCAGAGTATATTATATACTCTCATGGTATCAAATGTGAGAGATAGTTAAAAAATAAGGGGTATGAAAGTAATGGGGTATCCAATGATAAATATTTTTCTTTTTGGGGTATAACAATAATTATCTCAAAAAAATAAGAATAAGACAAAATTATCAAAAGACCAAAATGTGTATGGAAAAGAAAAATGCTAAAAGAAAGGAGCAGATATAGCTTTAAAAGAGGTAGATAGGTAGTGAGTGGGGGAGGAGAGAGGATAAGAAGAATTAAAAAAGGCTAAAAGAGGAGCAAATAGACAACTGATACAAACACACAAAATAAAATACAAAAAAAAAGGCTAATTAAAAGCTAGAAAAAGGAGAGAGGCAGCGAAAGAGGGAGAGGAGGGGAGAGGGGATGAAGATTGGGAGAAAGAAAAGAGAAATGGTAGAAAAAGTAAAGTGTACATAATTATGTAGAGTAAACACATAGCACATGTTTTGTTATACCATGTAAAATTATGTAAATTAAATTACTCCGCAATTATTCCCTTGCTATGAATACAAAAAGACATACACATTTAAATGAACACTCTCTTATTTCATTCTACATGGTAATATGAGTTTTTTGTTATTTTGGTTTTGCTGCTAAAAGTTTGTACGTAATATTTTGTTAAATCGTGGTATCTACTTAGTTATAAAAATTAAGCCACGTTGACTGGGGAAACAAAAACATATATCATCATAGTAAAATAAGTTAATTTTGAATATATAAAACTTGTATTTCTCAGAAAAAATACGTTGTGCGTGAAATATAATAGGCGAGCAAAAATAGGTGACTATCACCCTTGCTGATCAAAAGAAATGCGTAGATCCGAAGATGGTATCAAGCAGTAAACGGGAACTTAAACGTTAAATAAAAGGGGTGGGGGGCTATGAAAGTAAGGAGGTAGTCACTTATAAATAGGTTTCCTTTTTTGGTACAAGGACTTTTTTCCCATTTTTTTATTTGATATGTTTTATAAAGTCATAATATAAGAATTTTTTTTTAATTAGGTGCTCAAATAAATTATAAGAAAACAAACTTTGAATTTAAAATTTAGTAAGAATTGAGTGGATTAAATTAGATCCAATTGTAGCTTATTTTAATTCAACCCATGCCCGTCCAAGTAATATTTAAGTGGGTCAATGACCTATCTACTTGTTAACTCAACTCATTTTGACATTTTCAAATTCAACACAAACTCACCCATTTGATTCATCCTAATGTTATACCTAGTTAAGATACTTTTTTTTAACACATTAGTATGGTACTTTTGACACAAAATAAAAAGGGACAATTTTAAATATATACAATAAATTAATTAGTTTACAACTAATATAACCGTGTTTTATTTATATAAAAAAAATAGTCAAAATCATAAGAAATGTACATTGACTACTCGCTCTGTCCCATATTAGATGGACACTTTCAACTTTACACGGTGATTAAGAAATCACTACTACAGTAGAAGACTTTTATCATTTTGCCCTTTGTTTCTATTAATGCAATATACATAGAGTATAGAAATAGCTAGTATTGAGAATTGTTTACATTCAAAATGTCATATTAATTATAGGGGTAAAATAAAATTTTTTTAATTAATTCTATCTTGATTTAGTAAGTGATCAAATAATATGAGACAAACATTTTTAGTAAGATGTTCATCTAATATGAAACGGAGGTAGTATATAATATAACTTGCTAGAAAATATACAACAACAACAACAAACCCAGTATAATCCCATAATGTGGGATCTGGATAGAAAATATACACTAATTCTATAATATAAATTATTTATATATGAACTATACACTGAATATACATTATGATACACTTTATACATAAAATATACACCGAATATACATAAATATACATCTAATGACCCTTTTTTTGATAATTAAAATGACCAAATAACCACCTACCGTAATTATTCATTTTGTTTCGGGAACTCACATATGCATGGTACATGATGAGTGTTTTTAATTAGAATTGAATTGACAATATACAATTAAATATGAGATTTTGAATATCCACAGTTAAAAGAAGCCCCATTTTTTTTAGGTGTGAGATAGATTATAGTATGAAAAAAGAGAGATTATAGTACAACTACTTTCCAACTAGTACAGAAATGTCAAATATTCAAGAGTGTTAAAATTGACTTGCTAGGATGCTCAAATATCGAACCTTTATGTAACCATGTGAAAGGGCAAACTTGTAAGTGAATTACAATGCAGCTAGCTCTAGTACAAGCTCTAAAACTATGGTCAGATGAGCCAAATATTACAGTGGCAGAAGAAAATCCAAAAAGTAACAGTTAACACCATCTCGAGACGGGAAGAGGAATCTTAGTTCACTAGATTTTTAATGTCAATGCACAAATTTTACAACAGGATACACACTAATATACTTCTTGAGACATTACATAAAAATACAGAATTGAAGCATAGAACCCGAGAGCATTTAAGCCATTTCATGGCAATAATGCTCATATCATATCCCCGCGTATTGGGAAAAAGACCCAAGAAACATTAAATTGAAAAGCCCAACCAGGAAGAAAAAATAAATAGTGAAAGTAACGACAGCTTAATTTGAACTAAATTATTAAAGAATAGGAAAACAAATCTAAGATTTTGAAAATTCTGCAAAATTGGAACTTGTATCTGGAAATGCAGGACAAATGAAATGGTGGTTACCATGAAACCACATACCACAGAGACTTCCCTTCTATCCCGAAATTCCCATAAAACTTCAGCCAGTCAGGTCAGTTCCCCGCGTTCAGAAATTACTTTTGGCAGCTCAGCAAGTGGAAAGAACTCTTCTGATCGGATAAGATTAGTGGAAGGAACTTTACAAGCAATGAACACTGAATCTTTACCATCTTTAGTGGAAACAGCAGGCACAGACAAACTGGCATGTTAAGCTCAACTGAATCCAAAAGATTCATAATCCACCATTTGGACCATTATCTCCCGTCCAAACCTGCTAAAATGATTCAGACACCCCATGAGACAAACAAAGCTCCAGAACAAGCCAGCTCTTTCAGCACCAAAGAGAACCCACCGACAAGAAATTGGAGGTAGGATTTACTTAATTAGCTGGCCAACCACCGCAAATGTTTCTAGTCCTTTCTTTCAGGGGAGGACCTTACTTTTACCAAGTCGCATAATGTCTATCTATTTCGTTCTGTTGTTGTTTGCTTTTCTATTACAGACGAATATTACGCTTGAAGTGTGTGACTATCTCCTAAAAGTTTAACTTGTAGAAAGAGCCCTCTTTATTTACTTATATTCTCAACATGCCCCCTCACGTGTGGGCGTAATTCTTTTTCATGGGTCAAACATATAGAAATTCTTTGTGATTAGGGTGACAGTGAAACTCGATCCTAGGACCTCTGCCTACTCTAAAACCATGATGAAGAGTGTGACCATCCCATCTAAAAGTTTAAGCTATTTGAGAAATCACACTTGCATTTACTTAGTTATATTTTCAACAATTACCATTAGTTTTAGTTGTCAGAACAAGAACATAGCCAACAAAACTATACACCCTTGGCAAATTTCCTCTGCCCTTGAAGCAGCTTATGAGTAATAGAACTAAGCTCCCAGGTGTGACATGACAAGGTGATAAGATAGAAACACTTCCCTCTATGTCAAGGGAGAAAAACTTAGGAACCATAAAAAATCAATAGCTGGATGAAGTCAGCTGCAAGAAGCCTATGTTTTAGTATCTGAACTAGAACATGTTGTTCTACTCTATTATGATTTGTTGCCTACATTTCACTTCAGTTCAGCAAGATTATTCTGTGTGATATTCATTCAACTTTGCACTTCTCTTGGTTCAAAATTACAACATAAAACAGTAACCACACCCGTTCAAGATATATAAAAGAAAACCCTACCTGTATATCTCTTCAGGGAACCATTCCCATTCACAGATAGTGGTACATGCCTCCTCTCTTGACCCAAAGACAAAATCTCCTGCATTCTTTCTGGCCAATCAGAGTTAAGTCTCCTAGCAAAATCCTCAACCTCCCTGTGATATAGAAACTCAAATCAAGTTATCTGTAGAACATGGCATAATTAATCGCATGGCAAGTTAAGAGATGCTTGCCCCAAAAAAGCCACAGCATCCCATGCTGGCGTGGAGGGTTTGCTAGCCACCCAGGGAGGGGGGAATGACCAGATGGTCCCTGTGTGAATGCATCGATATATAAAATTATGTTCAAATTTTCTCCACGTCTACGATAATGTGAAAAAGATTCTCTTCATGTGTTCTGTATGTAGATTTATTTTCTTTTGTTATCCTTTATTTCTATCAATGAAAATTAGCATGAAATGATTTCAGTTGCAATTTATTTAAAATATAATGTTTTATTTTCTAAATTATGAACATGAACATCTTCATCTCTTGAAAAAAAATCATTATATATTTAAAAAAAATAGTTTATCACTTAATAGAAGAAGAGATCTCTCATGCAAGCACAAGGCAAAAGGTAGTGGATACTAATTGCTAAGATGAGCCACACCCAGAAGTAGAGCATCAGTTACACAATTCATATAGAATTTCCTACATCTTCTTAAGCACAAATTAGAATAGCAAGCCCTGTTACATATTTGGGGCTTCTATCAGCAAAACATCCAGTGAGGATAAAATGACAATTTTATATTGATGCAGATTTATCCATTTACTCCAATGTGAAAATAGGTTCCACCTAAAAACATGCTAGCACTGTAATGTCTGCTCCACTGCTGTCTGTTGATTATAGATGTAGGGCTACTGTATTTAAAGGGGATATAAGAGCTAAATAAAGCATAAAAATGTTATATCATACTTTGCATAAAGTTTAGAAAAGAAGAAATGGGATATGAAAGTTAGGTAAGAAATGGATGTCAGATGGGGAAAGGACAGACATGAAAAGGTAAAAAGTTTACTCTTGTCTATTTCATTCAATTTTGTAACATGCTTGGTCCCACTTATGGTGTCAAATCAATATGTTCTAAGAAGTACGATTGGAATATCAATCTCATCGAGATCATCGATCTTGTGCCCATGCTGGGGAGATAGTAGACTCAAAGTTAAGATCCAGAGTTTGACAAGGGAAGCTATATCACGGGCAAAAACCCTCCAATATGCATGGACTTGCACTAATTAACAATTCATGAATTATTAAAGTATGATTTGCAACACTTGCATGCAGCCTCAACAGAAGCCACTGCAACGAGGTTCACTTTGAAACAGTACGATCCAGGAGAAGGGGAGGAAAAGAAAAGAACAGCTTTTCAGGAGTAAAAAGATTTATATCAGCACACAGGTAACTAACACCCAAAAAAAAATCCCTTAACCAAGGAAACAAAAGTAGCTTAATACAACCTCACAAAGAACATAATTCATTCAATAACTTGTAACTACAATGATATGTTCTTTACACATATCCATCTCCAGAGACCATATAACTAGATAAACAAACCTGTCAATTTCTTCCTTCATTGCAGGATCTAACTCATCGTCAATATCACCGTCATCAAAATCAAGTTTGGGTGAAAACTTAACAGATGCAGAGTCTTGCAGCTCAGAAGGTTTACTTGGAGAAGGCACATCACCAGTGTCACCATTCATGCAGCTAGATGTAGGAGTAGAATCCTGAGTACCAATAGAACCAGTCAATCCAACAAATGTCGGAGCGAAACAACAAAGATGCTTAGAAGCAACTTTGTGCGTATCCTCAGCCCCCACCCCCACTCCCCACACCCCAACCAAAAAAATAAGAAAAAGGAGAAAATTCCATAGCTCAACAGATGCCAACCTGATTATGGTTTCCAGTTTCATTATTTGTAGAGGAATTTCTAGCTTGTTCTTTTCTCCTTCTATTTTTCTTTTTACTCTTTGTTGCTCTTGCACTCTTAGAATCTGCAAAATATACCACCATGCTCAGAATTATAAGTATGATAGTCAAACTCAAAGAATCACTCGAAAGAGGCTGAGAAAAAGGTAAAAACGTTTTTTTCCAGATGTTATGTAGGGGCTTAGACAAAACAAAAGGGATATAATTCTCCATAGATCATAGACCTCACAGGAATATGCACATATGTTGATAAAAGTATATGTTCTATAAGAGTTACTAGCCATTGGAAGGCTCAGTCACCATACAAACAACATATCTGATTATAGGGCAGAAAATAATACATCAAAAGTAAAACTTATAAGATTGATCGATAGTCGTGGTCTAAGTCAATAGCAAGTACAGCTACATACAAGGACACACAACTTCATCATTGAAGTTGCAGACTCCACATTATTTTCATAAGAAATACGATGATAAGCATCACAAACCACAATATAAAACCAGAGACACAATGATATCTATATATAAAACATGTGGCCAAGCCAGGCAGCCAAAATGCAACCTCAGCAAACATAATTCTTGGCAATATTATACAGATTATAGGCAAACATGTAAAACACTTCAATTATTTTAATAATGCAACATGACGAAAGTAGAGCGACTCTGCACGAAAAATATAGGATGTTAAGTCTCAATCTTACCTTCATCTACCCCATTTATGAAAGATAGAAGATCATCAACTGATCGTTCATCCACATGCTGCTCTTTTTTTTTTAGAGAAACATCCACATGCTGCTCTTCTTCTACCTCGACATTCTGGAATTACGTAATGAGGTGTTTTTCCATTTAGGGAATAATGCAAATCAGAGTGCATACACAACAATGCATCAATTAGCATCAAGTAACCAATGGCATAAGATACAAGCGCAAGAACCAGATCTCAAAGCACCTTTAATTTCTCTCGTTCTTTTAATTCTTTCCTTTTCCTTGCATAGAGTCGATTGAGAAGACGGATACGTGGATCATCGGTCATATTTCTCAAAGGTTCCAACTTCTCCTCCTAATGAGAAACCATTTCCAAGTGAGAAACACCAACAATATGGGGGGGGGGGGGGGGGGGGGGTATACAAATAATTTCTGTCAGAATATGGACCTCTGTTAGATCATCAGGTAAGTGGAAAGTTTCACGTATTTCCTCGGGAGTTTTGCCCTCAATCATCCGAGCAAGTGCACGACTTGTAAGGTCAACCAGAGGCCTCAGTTGAAGGCTGTCAGCAGCAGATGTCAACTCACATAACTTCTTGGTATCTAACCGGATGAACTTCTCATCAAAAATCTTGCGCTCCTGTGTGCATAAAAGACATCCTTTACACTAAAAAACGAAAAAGAAATGTTGCAATAAACCATGCACATGACACAGGCAAACTAAAATCGTTCCTTTCTGGGAGGGCACTGCATTGTTATTAAGGAAACCAAGAACTGACCTTATTAGAACGGCCAGGAACTTGATGAAACTGACAATAATCCAGTATTAAGCCCAGAATAGCAGGATTGACTCGTTGAGGAAGTGATATGGCATAATTTTTCGAGGATCCCATGCCAGTTTGAAGTACTTCTCTACATATCATCGGGCAAAACATGGCAACCTCTTCCTCTACTTGTTGGATTGAACCATCAGCAGTTTGGAGCCAAATGTAGGACTTCATCTTAACCAATGAACCACAAAGCAATTAAGAAAAAACGGATAACACAAATTGGCAACAGCTTGAAATAGAGTGATATGGAAAGCAACACAAGTACTAGAGATCTCTTCTTTTAAAAAAAAGAAATGCACTAAAGATCTAATGCTCACACCTTGGACTGTAAAACATATGACAGCACTTATTAGGTAGAAATGCACAGAAGATCTAATGCTCACACCTTGGACTGTAAAACACATGACAGCACTTATTAATATTCCCATTCAAAAGGAATTTTGCCCATTCTGAATTAATTAACACACATGATATCCGAAGAATTAAGAAACAATGTCATTCAATGAGCAAATGGATGATGCACCTACGCATTTCATGCAAGCAAACAAGAACGTTCAGACCACAACAAAAAGAAAGAAATTTCAAGGTAATAATAATCATCCTGACAATAGTGACAGCTTTTCAAGCTATATATTATTGGCTTTCAAGTTGGAAATGTGAAGAATAACATTCAAGGGCATTGTTCTATGTTAGTTTTTGAAGCTGAAAAAATAATAGATAATCTTAAAACAAAATGACATCACTAACTAAGAAATATGATTCTGCTTCAAGAAGTATTAGTTTTTGAAGGTCACGAAAATAATAGATCATCTTAACACAAAGTAACACTTATCCCTGAATCAAGGTAACTCATGAGTCGTGACTGAAGTAAATGCAACCCTAAAACCCAGACACAGAGAGCACCAGATAAAAAGAGCCAAAACGGGTAAGAGATTAGTATAGGGAAAAACGTACAGATCGTGTCTCTCTCCTATATAAATATAGTAACAGAGTCATGGAGCCTTTGAATATAAAACTTCTGGTCTTCCTTCATTACATACCTCTGGTTTGACGACCGCCATAGGGCCTTCTAACACTAGGAGATCAAACTGGCAAGATTGCTTATCGGCCTTTGCAAACTAAAGACAAATAAGCCTCAACGTTAAAAGTGCTAATGAAATCGAAATAGGCTAAGCTTTCTTCTCTTCAAAAGACACTTGTCAGACAGAGACCGCAAACCCTTCACAAAGTAACCCTCTCCAAATTCCAGTAAGACAAAATGCATCTTCGACATGATGATTTCATCAGTTTGGAAGCTCTGTACAAAGAAGAACACGGTAGACCAAGATTACATACTTTAGCAATCAATGTAAAATTTTCAAACAGGAATACACACCCCGACAGATTATTAAGAACTCAAAAGGCAAGCAATAGTTGACCAAGAGTCCTTTAAAGGATGATATAAAAAAGATAATAATGTAAAATCACTTCGTTCACTCTTTTGTGTATCTTCAAAACAATAGAACATTGAAGAGAACTAGGAAAAACAGAAGTTAGAACAAAGATGAATTCTTTCCATATGGAAGCTTAATCATCTTTGTTAAAAGCTACTTACACCATGAATTTCTTCAAACATTCCACACGCCATATGGTTTATTCTCCCATTTCATTTTCTTCACATTCCCTCCTCTCAGAGTTAAAAATGCGGTCCAATATCAATTGCTTCTCATTCTATCTTCCTAATACCTCCACGAGGTAGTGGCATGGTCTGCGTACACTCTACCATCCTCAGACCTCACTTAGTGGGATTTCACTGGATATGTAGTTGTTGTTGTTGTTCTATCTTCCTAATACAACCACAAGGGAATTTCATATATCCTGCCTGTCCCCCCATTGCCCGACCCACCTACGTGCCATTGGAGGCATAGATAACTGAAAGGAATTTTGGGAGACCTGAATAGGCAAAAGCCCGCACACATTCTCCACCCTATACAATCTCTAACAATCTTCATGCCATGAATATACAACTACTACACACATCAGTTCCACACATGGGAAAGAACATTGTTTTTGGTCTAATGCAAGTTCTTTAAAGTGACTGGGGCTCAGCAGGAAACAAGCAAATTACTTTTCATATTTTTACTTTTATTGATAATAGTGGTGTCATCTTGCACGCATCTCGACTTTCCACAGGGACGCATGCAAATATATATATATATGCACACACACATACATGTGTGTTTGTGTGTGTGTGTATATATATATATGTGCAGATCATAGTTAGCAATAAGTTGTCTTAGGCAACGAGTTACAATGAGAGGAACTGTAGAGGAATATAGAAGCCTCTGAAAGACTTTAAAAGGGATAAATTTCTTAGTTATTAAAGAGAGAGGGGAGAGGAAGAGACTTTAAAAGAGATCTGTAACTTTCCCTTATTCTTTTTCTTTGGGGTGGGGGGGGGGGGGAGGCTGTTTGGAAGTTGGAAGAGACCCAGCTATTTTCAGAGCTCATTTATAGGACTATAGAAGGCAAAGATACAGTGAAAATCGTTCATAAAAACATCCTGTTATTTTCTGCTAGCTTTCTGTCTTCATATCTGCATCACTTAGAAATCAATTAACATAGTGCAATTGACTTTTTCATTTGCCTCTCGTGCAATTTATTGCTATGATTACTTTGGCTGTTTCAAATCCTCTCAAAGAACATTGGAGAAGCCATTCAAAGCATGGTCACAAAACCAAGTTTCCTGTCAAGTGTTCTTTCATTGAAATCCTTAATTTATGATCCATATGATTTGTATTTACTAAAGCAAAAGATACAAATAGCTTGTTCATGCCAATGCGAAGAATAATCAAAATGAAGAAACAAAATTAAGTTTCAAGGGAGTAAACCACTAAACCAACTAGGAATTTCTTTATTTTGCTCAACATAAAACAAAAGGAAAAAACTAAACTAACAAGGATTATTAGATAGCTAATATTGAGCATCTTAGGTAGATGAACTTTCCTGTCATCATGTCCTTCTACAGCTCATATATGAAATGGATTCGGTTAATGGCACAGAAACTACAGAAAGGCCTGTGAAGGCTGACCCATTGAATTGCAGCTCTTCTAGCAACATCATCCACCTAGCAGTCTTTTCTAAATCCTAATATGTAATACCAAAAAGAGAATAAACTCCCAACTCAATTAACACCCCTTACAGCTGCCCCAAAGCAAAAATATACTAACAGAAACTCCAATCAACAATCTCAAACTAGTTGAGGACAGCTATATGAATCCTCAATATCCATTTAACTCCAAAAATGTCAACTTTATAAAATAAAAAAACATTTAGCTCCATTTAGAGTCGTTTCATTCCAAAGAAGCATGAAATGGAAATGGGTGATAACTTTCAATTGAGATTGAAATGTGTAGTCGTTAAATTGAAAAAATATGAAAAGATGAAGAAAAATTTATGAAAATAAAAATAAAAATCCAATCTTTTTTAGCTTATAACAAGTGGTTATTAGCTAATTACTTGGGAAATTAAGGAATAAAAATTTAAGATAGAAATGAACAGAATAGCATACCTAATTGCGCCAGAGATAGAAGGTGGTAAATAAAAATAAAAATAGATAAGAAAATGATGGAGAAAAAATGGAGGGAGAACTAGGGTTTTGGTTTCTGCAGGTGGGAAGAAAGGGGGAAGAAGGAAAATTTGATTGTGTTTATGAGACTTTCTATATTTCTGCTTTATTTCTGGTAAATTGTGTTCTTCCCACGTGAATCCTCAATTCGCACGTGCTAGTGGTTGTGGCTGGGAACATATGATTTACTTGATCTACTTTTTTTTTTAAGCAATTGTGTTGTGGCGCGTGAATTAGCTTGTGATTCGGTTATTTTATTAGTAATTTTACCTATTTAATTTGAGATAGTTTTATTTTTTTGACAAATATTTAAATCTTGATTTTCAAAATAAGTATTCACTTTATTTGATACAACTCACAGAGAACCACACCTAAAAGCTACCTATTAAGGTTGGAGAGTCCAAGGTTATATAAGTCTCATATCAGCTCTTCATTTAAGCGATGTGGAAATTTTTGGCATTAGGATCATAACAAACCAACATGCATGTGGGGCTTATATAATCTTGGGCTCTCCAACCTTAATAGATAGCTTTTAAGTTGTGGTTCTTCCTAGATTGCACCATTGGTATCAGAGTCAATCATGACCCTTTGTGCCCACCATGCCACGAAAAAGGCTACCTGAGAAAGAGTTACTTAGTTGTGGTAGAGTGAAAGCTGCCTAGGCCGTCGAGGACGACGGATGCGAAGCGTGATGGTATGTTATGATCCTAATGCCAAAAGTCTCACATTAGTTAAATGGGGAGCTAATGTAGAGATTATATAACCTTGAGTTCTCCCGCCATAATAACTAGCTTTTATGGTGTGGTTTTCTTTGATATAAGCCTCACATCATCTCTTTTTCAGGTAGCCCTTTTGGTGGCACGATGGGCACGAAGGGTGATAACTGGCTCTGATACTAATGATGCAAACCCAGAGAGAACCACACCCTAAAAACTAGTTATTAAGGTGAGAGAGCCTAAGGTTATATAAGCCCCACATCAATTACCTACTTAACCGATGTGAGACTTTTGACATTAGGATCATAACATTATTAATTATTATATTAATTTTTCAATACATGATACATGTCTTTAGTGTAAGATTTGTTTAAGTGTAATGTTTCTCATTTTGGAGTTTCTCTTAATTGTTCATAGATTTACGTAGGGAGAATACAACAACAACAACCCAATGAAATCCCACAACGTGGGGCCTGAAAAGGGTAAAGTGTACGCAGACCTTACTCCTACCAAGGTAGGACGGCTGTTTCCGAGAGATCCTCGGCTCAAAAGAATCATAAAAAGAGGTCAGATAAGTCTTAGAAGTTTAAAGCGATATGGGAAAGTAAATAACGAATAATGTAAATAACGAAAGCGACACAGATAAAATAGAGTAATCAAAGTATAGAAAGCAATAGAAAGATACTAACAGAAGTTAGAGCACAAGAAATTATAGTGCGCTAATGCGCCTAATAATACGGAAGAATATCGAGACTATGTACTAGCCTTCTACCCTAATATGGGTCCTCTACACCCTCCTATCTAAGGTCATGTCCTCAGTAAGCTGTAACTGCGCCATGTCCTGTCTAATAACCTCTCCCCAATATTTCTTCGGCCTACCCCTACCTCTTTTGAACCATCCATGGCCAACCTCTCACACCTCCGCACTGGGGCATCTGTGTTTCTCCTCTTCACATGCCCAAACCATCTCAGTCGCATTTCCCGCATCTTGTCTTCCACCGAGGTCACTCCTACCTTGTCCCGAATAGCCTCATTTCTAATCCTGTCGTTCCTGATATGCCCACACATCCATCTCAACATTCTCATCTCGGCTACTTTCATCTTTTAAGTAGGGAGAATATTTGAGTTATTTCCTTCACGAATTTAAAATGCTCACAATGCGTATAATAAGAATCAAGATTAGCCTTGTACAAGCATATTCTATAATTCTTAAAATCATTCATACGAATCTTAATGTATAAAACATATGTTTAAACTATGAAAAATACTTTCTAATAATGATTCAAATTCACCACAACTTATAATATAAATTCAGAAATATAATCCAAAGACGAGTATTTATATACATTTCTTTCCGTAGATGAAGAAATGCTCATATCTCAAAATGGTAAATCCACATCACTTGTATATTGAAGAGAATCAAATGACTGACTTACAAATTTCACATGAGAATTCATATAATTTTCACATTAGAATTCATATAGTTTGAGGCGTACTAGTTGTTCACATGCGGATATTACACTAAAACAATGGACCTTAGATAGTCTCAGATGAGTGTTATAATTACAACACTAGCATTTAAGAGTCGTTTGATAAGATGTATAAACATAATATTGAATAAGATACAATAGTATGAGATTAATTGTGCTAATATTATTTTTTATCGACTGTTTGATTTGTTGTATTAAATAAATAAGACACATTAAAATAGGAATAATATTGAATAGGATATATTAGAACAAAAATAGTGCGTCGTATTGAAATGTCATGATTTACTATTTAACAAAATAGTACTAAATAGAGTCTATTAGTTAACAATAACAACATACCCAGTGAAATCTAGGAGGGCAAGATGTACGAAGACGTTACCTGTACCCCTATCTTTGTGGGGTAGAGAGGTTTCTAATAGACCCTCGACTCAAAAGAAAAAGTAGAAAACAGTACCAAACAAGAAACTAAATAATACTAAAGCTAATACATATATTATTTTCTATAATACCTCCTGCCAAACGACCCCTCTATAGTTCATGAAAAGACCAGTACTTTCCAGAAGAAAAAAGACTACAAATGTTGTTTACACTAAGCTTCAATCCTGCACTAAAACCCTGACATTTCTAGTTCTACGACTTAGTAGTCAGTGAGTTGAACCACAAGGTGGGACATTATCAATAAATTACGGCTAATCGAACTCATTATGGAACATAATGCAGACATCAACTGAGGAAGAAAGGATCGGATCTCGAAATAAGACGATATAGGCAACCTTTCCTTGGTACGTTCTACGCTTTCAAGCCTCTACGCCTCCAACGGAAGGCTGTTTTTCATCCTTTTCAGCATTTTCTTCCTCGTCCTCTTCATCAGCTTCATCGACTAACCTAGTGAGCTCATCCTGGATCATATTCTTCACAGATGTCTTTCTGGGTGTAAGATCTGTAACATACCGCTTGGCTGAAAAAAAGACAATATTAACCAGTTGGATTCCAGAATTGTATTGCTATGGCCTCGCAGCGGATGTAATATCAAGTTTTTCAAACTATTAACTTAGTCAACACCGCGTACTTTGTATAACCAAAGAACAGAAAAACCTTTTTACAAGACACCAAGTATCTTCACAATGTCGGTAAAGGTGGCCTGCAGCATAAGCAAATGATGTCAGCCATAAAGGAAAATAAACTTTGGAATATCAATTCCCGTTCTGGGAACTATGATCACCAAAATGCGAAGGATGAAACACCATCTTGAAATGGTCAAACATGTCCTCTATTTTTTTTCCTTTCATTCCGGGTAATGGTGGTGTCCTAGCCCCAACTCGCACACAGCTCGACTATTATATCGGGAGCCTACTACCTCCCATCATTGATATCAAGTAACTCTATCTACTAAAGCTTAGATAGATGGGAAAAACAACTCCTTTTTAAATTCTCATGGAACATATAAATAGGAGATTTGACAACCGAGATCTAATAATGAGAGAAACAGAGTGCGATGAACTTATGGACCCCACAACGTAATAAAAGTTCATTCCTTACTTCTTTTAGAACTTCACAAATAGCACTTCTGAGTTCATCATCCCTTGGCTTCAATTTATCTGCTTTCTTATGGCCCTTTTCATTCAGAACTTTTTTACCTGCACAATCAGATAAGCTAATAAAGAAAGGATTTAAGCAAAAAAATAAAAATACATAAACAAAGAAAACAATTTCAGATGGATACACAACACACATAACGAAGAAATTTATGAAGATACTCATATACAAATCATTGATCATCTTGATGAGAATTTTTGGGAGTACACACAAATGGGAGTAAACAATGATTCTCACCAGTATTGTCTTTTGAACTAGGCTTCTTTGTGTAGATTTTTTTCCCTTAACCACTTCAGTAGTTTTCTTCTTTGAATACTCTTTTGGATTTGCATCATTGTCATCATTTTTCTTTGAGCCTTTGATGAATTTGAAGGTGTTTTCTTGGTTGGAAGGCTTGGTCTTTTAAAGACTGGATTTTCTTGGTTTTAACTTCTCCGGCAGGTTCCTTATTTAACAATGATTTACTTGAACTTTGCTTCTTCTTCTTCTTGTCCTTCTTGGATTATTCTTCAGATCTACCATCTTTCTCCTCACTTTTAGCTTGATTTGACATCATCATCTCATCATCTGATCTCTCCTGAACATCATTAACCTTCATCATTTCAGGTCTCTCCTCCTAATCATCTTTTGGTTCATGCACAATCTTCTTCTTGTGTTTCTGCAGAACATACCAGACACAGATATCATGATAGGAGAAGTCCCCACAAACACAATTACATAGTTGGCGAGTCTCCTTTTTTCTTCTAGATTTTCTCTGGTTTCTGTTTAAAATTTGATTCCTTGAGCCGAGGGTCTATTGGAAATAACCTCTCTACCTGCCAAGGTAGGCTAAGGTCTTGCGTACACTCCACGCTCCTCAGACCCCACCTGTGGAACTATAATGGGTATGTTGTTGTTGTCTATTTAAAATTTGAAAGAATGAAACAACCTCAAATGCAAAAAGCTAAATACACCATTTAAGAGTTCACAAAATCCCAATACCCAAGCACTTCCCATACTAGACAAAGTGAATAATGTCAGACATGTATAACATGTGTCCTGGCATGAAAAACTGTAACCTTTTGTTCGATAACTTTTTTTTCTCTTACCGGGAAGCTAAAAGCTTTTGCACTCTCGTCCCCAGATCAGAACTCAGTAGAGGTTCTGAGAGAAAGCCACATCAATCAGCAGAATTAACAACTTCAATACCAGTAAGCTCGATAACGTGATTTGACGTCTCAAATCTCAAGGGTGTAAACCAAGTGCACTAAATAGAAGGTGATAGCAGGTGAGACTAGAGGAAGATTGTGTCTCATATTTAGTAAGCTAGTCAAAGATTAAAATCATTCAGTAGGTGATGCCTTGCAATTAAATCAAGCTCAAAAGTTAATAAGAAACAGTGACACCTTAGTTGAACCTTCCAAACTGCCAAGTGTTGACGAAGGACTCTTTTTGCTCGCTCTTTCACGCTTCTTTCCTTTACTTGACTGTTCAATGCACCAGGGGTGAATAAGTATGCTATGCAACGGGAATAAGTCACAAATACTTCATTGCAATCAAAAAGGTTGTGCAACTAACCTGGTCCTTTTCAGCAAGCAACTCCAATGTGTAGAATGAGGAGCATCTAAAAATTCCATCAACTGTGATTCTAAGTCTTCTTAAAACATAAAACACAGAACTAGTTGAGAATCTATTAAGGAAGTTTGCAGACAAATGCTTAACTAGTGTCGGTCTGTTAAGAGATGCTTCATATGGTCTGAAGTGACAAGTTTAGAACCAGCGTGTCAAATTTTTAAGAAAAAACATACGAAACAATTGTCTAAGTCAAAATTTTTGAGAAGAAGAAATATTTACCCTGTCATAGGTATACCCTCAAAAGATAAGTCACGAACACACAGAAGAAATAACTTATGACATATAAAGCTTAATATGCTGTGGTAATATGTGAACACACCTTTCTTGATGTAGCCTTGTCAATAGGTATATTAGATACATCACATAATTCCAACGGCTTTTCTTTTAAGCACTTGTCAAGCTTTTCTTTTACTTTCATCTTTTGTTTTTCCTGCAAAAACAGTTACTAGTCTAAGGCTCTGAGCTCAAGATTTTTGATCATTATAACGAAAATTACTCAAATCAGATTAAGATCCCAACAATTAGACAGTGAACAAGATATATAGACAGCCTTACATGAGCAAGCAATGAGAAACTTTATATTCAAATCCTCCCAATCCCAACCTGCCATACCCATACCTGGCATAAACCAAAGAAGGAAGAGTTCTCTCTCTGAATAACTTCCTATAAACAAGACTCATTGATTACCTCATTTTCATGCCACATAAAGCCAGAGAACTGTGAAATATTACTCTTGAATTGAGCTGCCTGCAAAGGACAATAACTATAAACACCAAGTATCAACTGAAAGAGAGTAAAGAAGAAATAGAGAGCAAATAGCATATTGTCTTTTAAGCATTCTTGAAGATGTTTCTTAACTCCATGAGTCGGGACATGGGGAGGAAGTGATCCAATACTAATACTGAAAACAAAACATTATATTAGTAATGCAAAGTTGTATGCCAAAACCAAACGAGCCATAAGAGTTAATTCCAACCAAAATTGGAGAATTGGAAACATGATTGTCTGAATAAAGCTCAGGATTACACCCTAAAATGGACATGAAACATGCATCAGGAAGATCATAGCTTCCTTCTTCTCTCAAATACCTGTTGAGGTACTTATAGAAGAGAAATCAATAGCAACACAGAAGACACCTTTCCTTTGTCAGGAAGTGGGAATTAAGATGTAGGTCATATAATTCAGCATGTCAACCAGAACACCACTGGGTAAGCAGAAAATGATACAATAAAAGAAACCAATCTACAGCAATAAGCTATAAATCAAAACGTCACCTTTCCTCGCCGTCCAAAGAGAATTGTGTGTAGCAATTTGAGAGTGTCATTAGTCCTTCTTTTGGATAATTTGTATGCCACTGATAACATAATATTTTGCATCAACACATCATAGGAAAAACAATAGAAACACACAAGAAAATGGAAACTCGCAGAATAGCAAACCAATGTTAGATACACCAAAGAAGTTAGGTAACAAAGTCTTGGAGACTAGGACCCTCCAATTACAATATTCTCATACATGACAGGACAAATGAAACTGTGATTCAAAGGAAAAGATAATCAAGTTAGATGGGTAACAAAGCCAAGATTAAATCAAATACCTATTGTTGTAGTATGTACACATACAGAAAAGAAGGTAATATTAATAAAAGTCATGAGTCAGATCAAGATTCATGCATATCTAAGAGGACCACTAGTTGGATATAGATAAACCTACATACAACTTAAACGAGAACAAGATAAAATCAATGTAGGTAGTGGTCTATCTTTCGTCACATTTTAACAGATTGAACTACTATTTGTCTCATTTTCCCCTTTTCCTCCTCTATTCGATGGGAAACGAAAGCTTTACCCCAACAAAAACAAACATCTCACAGAGCCAAACTTACAACATATAGAGCGAGTAAAATACTTCCAATACCAATTATAATTAGTCATAATCAGAGTCATATAAATTTGAACAATTATAAATGGTACTCACTACAATTTGTCTATCCAATAAAACAATCGAAACTGGGTGAAGCAGCTCATATAGGTTATATGCTTTTCATTTTCTTGTAGTTTCTTACTGTACATTACAATCCACCATATGTTTCAGTCCCAACAATCAACTTGGTGGATAGGTTGTTTCATGCTGCTTAACCCTGGTAAGTAAATACTCATGTGCTAAATCAAGAACAAACAATTAGGAAGTAAGATTGTACTGCGTGCATAAGAAAAAACAAAGCAGAAATAACATCTAGAACTGGTATCTATCTCAAGATCTATATTCAGCGGGAAATGTGAGCATTTCAAAGAACACGTGCTACAATCAGTGGACTAGTAAGTAATATACCATTTGGGATATCTTTCAGCAGTTCCACGACCCTACAAACAAGATAAATCATAAAGTCAATTTCATAAACAATCATAAATTTGCAGTCCGGACCCAAATCATAAAAGGGGGATAATGAGAACAAAGTTGCACTGGCATCATGGACCTTTTCAATATAGATTTCCTTGGTGAGTTCTCCTTCAATAGATGCAACCAGCCATTCAACAGATTTCCGTTGATGTACAGGGCGTACAATTGTTGAAGCCAGAGGTGTTTTAGGCTCCAGTTCCTTCTTGTCCTCCAATTTTCTTTTCCTCTTACGGTCTTTCTTCTGAGCACCACTCTCAGATTTATCACTCTCCTTTGATCCTTTCTCAACTTCATGCTATTCAGGGCTTTCTTTTTCCGCTTTCTGTACATTGGCTACATCTTCAACCTACTCTTTTATCTTTATCTGGTATTAAGAAAAACCTTAAACAGTTAACAATTAGTAATCCGATAATAAAAAAATTAAATAATTACCAAAACCGCTAAAGCAATAACCCATTATGTATAAATCAATAAAATTTTTTTGATTTGATTTATTTATTTCGGTTTTGTTTTGAACAACCCTAAGTTGGAGATAGTTGTTCCTTTGACAAAAGGATTGCAAGTAGACTTGATGAAATTTATTAGACTTCAAGACCCATGATTCCTATCATTTTAAAAAATTGATGCATTTAGAGTCTATTTGGATTGAATTTTGGCTTATAAGCCGAAAGTCATAAGTTAGAAGTGTTTATAAACACTTAAGCATTTCTAACTTATAGTTTTTAGCTTATTTTTATCATTTTTAAAAATTTACCTAAATACTCCAGAAGTGATTAAAAATTATTTTGTTTTAAAAACACTTAAAATAAGTCAATTCAAATAGCCAGAAGATTGTGTCTGATGAACATCGTGGAATGAGAGAAACTCAACATGTTTTGAAGGCAAAAGGACCAACAGCCAGAAGATTAGAACCAAATGCCTTAGTTTACTTTATTTTTGGTGTAAACATGATATGGTAGGAAATACAGTGGACACAGTTGACTTCAGTGTAACTTGTAAAGTTTTTTATTGAGTAGTCCTCACTGAGGAAAGTGAACACACCATGTGTGGATTGTAAAATGATCCTCGTCATTTTTCGGTGATGAGTTTTTTGTGAATACAAAGTTACTTTTACTAAAAAAAATAAGTCAATCCAAACAGGCTCTTAATATATTGTTCTAGGAGAGTTTTTCTATGCCCAAATCGAACTGTTCGTTCTTAGTTATGGTTCTTGCTTAATAAGGCTTCATTTTTGAATTCAATCCATTAATTTTTCTCTAAGGAGCAGATGACCTAATCAAAGAAGGAATATGTCTTGACAGCCTCCGAGGACGTCACGACGTATTACTTAGTTTCTCACTTTTTGTTTTCCTTTTGACTAGTACAAGCCCTCATTCATCAGTCCATGGATCGACTGTTGACAAGAAAATAAGCATCCATGTTCTATGGAGTATGGAGTGCATCATATAAACTTAAAGGCAACTCCTTTTGCATTCATTCATCATTGTGTCTAAATTTAACCTGTCTTGAATCAACTTCTGAATGCCTCCATGGAATACAATAGATTAGTCTCCTAAATCTAGAAGGTCAATCATAACAAATCTACGAAAAAGTTACGATATGGCGAAGCTGAACAGTAAGTGCTGATAAAAAAATCTAAGTTAGGATTAAAATTTATATCATTACAAAGTTTATGGAACATCTAAGGGGTCGTTTGTTTGAATACAAGTTACGATGGAATTAGTTATGATGTGATAAGTTATGTTGGATTAGTTATAATGGATAAGTTATGCTGAAATTATTTCTTATTAAGTGTTTGGTTTGTTGTATTCAAAATAATATGCATTTCATAAATTTTAAGAATAGGTTGTTTGTTTACAAAAATACTCTTTATTTAGTTTTTTATATTTTCTTTCCAAGTTTTAGTTATTCAATATTCATTCTTAAAATAAAACTTCCATCTCTTTACCTTAAATATTTTTATGCGTGTATTTCCATGATATCAGTATGTATTTTAAAAAAAACTTTCATCTTCTTTAATTAAAAAATAGAATTTTCATTTTAAGTTTATTAAAATAAAAAATGATTTATGAGAAATCAAAATATAAATAAACATAAGAATTAGTCAAATAAATTTATAAATAAAAATTATATTATATAGTGTAATTTTTTAATAGAAAAAATATGAAGAATTATCATAAAAAAGGTCAAATCCATCAGTGGCCCCTTAAAGTTGGCACCAACTTTCACTTAGACACCTAAATCAGGAGATGTTCATTTTAGACACCTAATGTAAGGGTCTGATGTGTTATATTGACACTTTTTTTACAATCACCAAAATATATTAAGTGCGTGTAATACACTCGTCTGACGTGTCAAAAGCAGCAAATTAAATAAAGACACGTGGCATAAAAAAATAATTATCAAATAATATCTTTTGAATAGAAAAAAATGACCAATAATTTAATGACACGTGGTATTTTTTTTATCCAAAAAAATAAAAATTAACAATTATTAACCCCCATCCACTCCGCTATCATCTTCCCAACCCCAACCCCACCCTAACACCAACTCCTTCTCCACCCCGCCGTCATCTTCTCCAACCCACCCACCCCAACCCCAACCCCACCCAACGCAATACATACATCCAAGTTAATACAAAAAAACAAGAACAAACAAGTTCAATAAAAATTTATCTCTGTATAAATTTTTTTGGTTTTGATTAATTCAACAGATAGAAATTATGGCTGCTTCTGATTTTGTGAGGTGTTTTTTGCATTTTTCATACTTTTTCAATTTTGTGAACTTTCATATGAAAATTTCATAGGCTCGAGTAGTTCTCATAATCCCTATGATGAATTCTCACCTGAAACTATGGATGAAAAAAGCAAAAGATTTTTTCAAGTAATTTCAACAGATTATCGATCACATAAAAAGAGTATAGATTTAGTTAGGGGTGTACGTGGATCGGGTTGGTTCAATTTTTTTACAAACCAAACCAAACTATTTGTGTCGGATTATTAAATCTATAAATCAAACCAAATCAATAAAAGTCGGGTTTTTCGATGTTAATTTTTCTCGGATTTTTTTGGATTTTTTGAGTTTTTCAATTTTTTTGGATTTTTCGAGTTTCTCGGGTTTTTTCATAGTATCTAATAAAAAGTACAGAGCAGTACTTCTTAAAAAAAGTTCTAGTACAAAATATCAACATATAAGATGGAGGCAGAACACTTTTTGAAATTTTAGCTTTATAATATAACTTTATAAGATGACTTTTTTTTGTATATTATTTAGATGGGCTTCTCAAGTCCAAATCTAAATGTAAGAAAGAAAACAAAAATTATAAAAAATATTTATAAATTATATTTTAATAAATATTTTTATGTATAACATAATTTAAAAGTAGTATATCTATAATCGGGTCGGTTTGAGTTCGGTTTGACTTTTTTTAGTTAAAACCAACCCAACCCTATAATGATCAGGTTTTTTTCCAAACACCAAACCAAGTCAAACCAAACCACTAGTCGAATTTTTGTTCCGTTTTATCAGTTTGGTGCGTTTTATCGATTTGCCATGTACAACCCTAGATTTAGTATATTATATAAAAAAATAGCTACACAGTGAAAAAGAAAGGGAAAAAAAAGGATGGGTTTTTTAGGGGCACTTGCTAGTCTTCTTCTACCGCTAATAATGGAGGTGAAAGTTTACTGTTAAAATAAAAAAGAACAACAACAAAAAAAAATAATATATTTTTTAAGAAAAACAACTTCTACGCACCTCAGAGAGGTGGAAAACACGCGAGTTGCCAACTGTCAAAAAAGTGTCAAGATGACACATTCGACCCTTACTTGAGTGTCTAAAATGAACATCTCCTGATTTAGATGTCTAAGTGAAAGTTGGTGCCAACTTTAAGGGGTCACCGATGGGTTTGACTCATAAAAAATAAGGAGTGAATGTTGTTATATATGATATTAAAAATAATGTAAATATATATGAATGTGAAAAGTGGGGTATAAAAAATATTTAAAGGAATATATTTGTCATTTACCTATTTTATCCCGGAATTAGTATACCACCCAAGAGGAGGAATAACTTATTCCGGTACTATTTATTAATTTCGGAATAAGTTATCCTGAACTTGCCAACCAAACATCAACTTAAGTGCCACTATAATTTACTCCCGGAATTATTTGGTATTATCCTTCACCCCAAACGACCCCTAATACTTCTATTAAAGAAAATCACAAACAATTTTGTTTCAAAAAACAAAAAAAACTGTTTATGTTTCATAAAAATCACAAACAATTACAATACAAAATCTATGCAAAATTTTTGAAGGATTGCTATCTGAGCTAGAAAGATTTGACGCTCACATCTCCCTCATTTCTAGTGATTTTGCCAGATGCCCAAGTAGGATGATGAGAACTTACTAGTTAAATAGTGTCATCGAAGGAGCAGATAATATGTCACTAGTGGGGAAAATGTATTTCATCTTCTCGTAACGTACAAAGGGCTTATAAGAGATCCACTGACGAAATATTGATGAAGCCTAAAATCTAGTTTTTGAAATCTTAGAGTTGCTTCCATACATAACATTCAAGAACTTAAGACATCTATCGGTGCTCTAACCCAGATCGATTATGCAGGTCCAACAGTTGTTCAAGCAACACAAAAGACCACTTGTCCTCAACTTGCGCAAATACCTTCTGATTGAGAGAATCTATAATAATACTAATGTTACTAAAACCATATACCCGATGACCATCTTGCATCCTGCTAGGCTTAGGCTTGAACAACAAACCATTCTCTTGAGCATGAACTTCAATAACTTCTTTTATGGTCATGTCAACCCCCACCACCTGTACCATCCATTTGGATACCACTGTTAGAGCCCACAGAAGGGCGGGATTGAGCTTGTGCTGCTGCTTTTTTCTAAGTCTCAAATTGCCTTTGTTCAAGAACCCTAAGATAACTTATATTCTCCCTCAAACCAGGTCAAACCACCTCCAAGCCTTCTACAGCCTGGTTCATCATGTCTAGAGCTAGATTGAGTCGATAGCAAACATGTTCATTTGCCTGAAGTTCATGCTGAATAAGTTCCTTCCAACCCAAATACCATTTCGTCACTTCTTCAAAGTCGGGTTTGAGCATAACCAGTGGCATAAAACTTCTTTCCACTTGTTTAAGAATATATCTAGTATGGGAAGCATGTGATGGATGGGAATAGCAATAGCCCAAGTACGAACCCAATAGAACTGATCAAGGTTCTGATTTGCTGGATTTATTTGGAATTCATGCATCACTACTAACAACTTTGGAACAATAAACCAGACCATTAGTTTTTCCCAGTTAATTGCATCAAACACAGTTTTCCAAGGAGACAATATGTAGTATGCAGACATATCACTTGGGTGCCAAGCATGCAGTGCACTTTCTAAACGTTACGTATAGTATGGTAGCAGCTTTCCAATCTTTGACCCAATAAGGGCAACCATAGATGAACCCAGGAATGGATTGGAACTGTTTCTCGACGTGGATCCTAGTAGTCCACATCAGCTGATAACTTGGACAAAATAATGTTTTCCACTATTGTCTGAAGGGCTGAAGAAGGCAACAACTTCTCCCAAGAATCCAAAAAATGAAGCATTGGTTCAGGGTCCCTAGCCTGCCAGGTATTGGTGTCGGATATTCTAACAGCAGGGAACACAACTTCCATAAATAGTTAAGTATAAGGAGATGCAGCATCAGATATAGCAAAGATGTCATCACCTTGCAGAAGCTCCTTCCACAGCGAAACCACTTCCAATCCATGTGTTGGAGTTTGAAGTGGATCCCATCTCTGAAAAATTTGAATAAACAAAGGCGCTATATGAGCACGCTATGCTTGACAAGTTACAGAGTGTGTATTCCTCAGCATACTCTGCTTTTGCAAGTCTGCAAATGCTTTTGCAAGGGAGTCTAGGGTCAGGGTACCAGATGTGCTCTCTTCCCCAATCCGGTCCAATCCACCAACAATCTCTTCCATATTATCAAACTGCTTTTTTTGGCGAGCTGCCTCAGCTTGAAGCTTCTCCTTCTCATTTTGCAAAGCAGCAACTGTCTCCATCTCATTTCTCAAATCACTATCAATTTTTTGTATGTCAAGTTCTGCCAAATTCACAATCAACCTGCTATTATGCTAAAGTTCGGGAATTGGAACATCACTTTACCTTGCTTTATCTTCAGCATTCAAGTTCTCCAAATTCGTCAAGACTCGAACCTGTGGACCTCTCATATCAAACACCCTCTGAATAGTTTCCAGGCCTTTCTCCTGTATTTTAGCTAACAACTCTTCAACTGTAACATAAACCTTTTTCACTTTTTTAGCTTGCTTTGACCAAAGCTTCTCTTTTGATCGACCTTCCACGGATAGTATAGCAGGAAGAGAAACAGGCTGCTTTCCATCTGATTCTTGAAGAGCTGGTGCACTACTAGTCTCCTTATAGTCATTAAATCCCATCCCCATATTCTTCGGCCTCAGCTTCGCCTCTATTGGAGCCACAATTCCTTGCTCATTTTTACCCAATCCACCTCCTTTATAACCCATATTCTCAAGCAACTTCATCCCAATCCCCTTGGTAAACTTCTCAAACCCACCAACATCCCCACCAGATTCCCTTCTCCTCTCTGATTCAGAAGATGATTTCTTCGCCAACATAGACTTCTCTTTCTCCTTTTCCCTTTCCTTCTCACGTCTTCAAGTACCTTTTTTAATCTTCCTACCAAAAGCACTAGGCAAAAAGTTTGCCCCATTAGCTTTAACCTCATCATCCTTATCATTAACCGAACTACTACTAGTACCAAATTCAAGGCCGCTAACAGAAGCTGCCCCAAATCCCAATCCTAAACCTTTATTCTCATCTTCTGGCATAATTTGCTCGTCATTATCCTTTTTCAAATTCTGATCAATTTCTTTGTTAGGCATAATAATTCCAGTTGATACAAAATGAGCAGGTTTAGTTAGGTAAGGTTTTGATGAAAAACCTTTTTTCCTCTTCTTAGATGATGATCCTTCATAGTCAAAATCACTATCACCAGAAGAAAAAACACCATAGAGTGTATCATCCTTGGTTTGAACTTGCTTTTTCTCTTTTCGTTTCTGATAGTAGAATTCACCACCGATCCACTGTTCATCTTCAAAATCGTTCTTCATACCAAACCTTTCCATTTCCTGATAATCATCCATGTTGTTCAACTTGATAAAGAAAAGACGTTGACAAAATCGCCGATCACCGATCGCCAGATAAAGGAGAGAAAAATGAGAGGATGAAATTAGGGTTACGCTTCACTTCACTTTTTGAATTTTAAAACTGGGCTGAGCCCGTCAGGTCAGGTTGTTAAAATCAAAAGGACCATTTACATAAATAATAGGGCAATTTTTGTATATAACCTGTAATGACCCTTAAGGTCATTTCTGGAATTTTTATAAAATGATTATTTTATGCCTCTTTTTAGTTTTTCCAAGTCGTTTCTGATTAGTATCAGATGTTGATTTTTAGAAAATTCTATGCAAAGTTAAGACTTTAGAAATTTTGAATTTTCATAAGCTTTAAATATTAAAAAGTGGTATTTGGGGTCAATCAAAGCTACAGGTCTCGAAATAGAATTTTGTCGATTTCAGCATCTCAAAAATATCAAAATTGGCTTAGGAGACTTTACGGAATCAGTTTTGGAATTGTAATGAAGATTTGAGGCCTTGAGTTGAGAATTTGAGGATTTTAAGCCAAAGTTTGACTTTAGTCAACATTCTTGAAAAGCGCACTTGGATGAGAATTCTGACAACACGGTTAGCTCTAGAGTGTTGAGTTTAGTCTAGAACAACCTTTTGTTCGGTTTTTGAGGCTTTCAGGTTCATTTTGACCCTCTCAGTAGGTTTCGATATTCGGAGGTGGGACACACTTTTTGTTGTAACGATCTCTGATGAGAATTTTGACCATGCCGTTGAGTCTGAATTATTGTTTCTAATAAAATACCATATATGGTTTGTGTTTTTCTGACTCGGGATGAGTTCAAAGTGTCGAAACCAAGGAGTTGGTAATTTCTGAAATCTGGTGCGCGAGCGATGATGTGGCATATGTACTTAAATCTGAAAAATATCAGATTATAAGAAATTTTCCTCAAAACTTTGATTTGCGATTTTGAGAGAAATTCTGATCCAATTTGGGTGATTACAGAGGCTATCTTGCATGTAATTTTGAGAAAAACATCGTGGAGGTGTCAAAATCTGCTTTTGGCATGTCGTTCAAGGTAAGAAATCAATTTTTCGCTGCAGATTTAGTATTTTTCGAAATTAAATTTTGTTAAATTTTGGAACAGTGTAACTTGGTCAATATAACTCCATTTTGAGTGGTTATTGAGGCTAGATTGTGAGGTATTTCGCAAGGAACATCATAGTGTAATTTTTTTTGATTGGGAGAGTTTCGTTTTTGAGAAATCAACGCGTAAAGAGGCTACCCTATTTGTTTTCTTAGTTTGTAAATGTGAGAATTGATTATTTGATCATCTTGCGTTATTTTTCCACCCCGATTTGTATTATAAATATGATTTATGAGCTTGAGGTGACGTTTAGAACCTATTTTGGGAGTCAAATCCAGAATTCCAAATGCGGCTCCCACATTTCCCGTTTTAGACCGCAAAATTAGTCCGTCTCTAAAGATTATAAAATTAGTGTCTAAACAATCGTATCGACATTGTGCTTCTATTTTTGACAATGTGGTAGTGTTCCGAGACCGCTAGGAAGGGAATTACTCCGACACTGTGATTTGAAGCTCGTGTGTTCAGCCTATAGGTAGGCTACAGTTTATCTTTCTTTAAATTGAGCTGGAATGTGTGAAAGCATGTTGAAATAATTGGAATTTGGGTTGGATAGTTTAATTGTATATCTTAGGTGTTAGAAATCATGCTTTAAGCTGTTTATCAAGTCTTTCAAGTATTTGGAAGCATGTGTATCTTGTCGTTATTTGTTAGTATTGTAAGGAGAGTTGAATGAGCATGTTGTTGATATTGTGGAGTATGTTGGCCTTAGTATAGGATACAAACTTGTTTTAGATTCTTGTAAAATGGTGTAGTGGGCTAGTGCCTGGTAGTTTGGCCTTAGCTAGGCGATACCCTTGCTCTTAAGAACACCCTCATCCATCACTCGGCTTAGTTATAGCTTTCGAGATACGTCGGTAATACTAGATTTCGTGGTCGTTTGTCTTTGGCTCTGGTTCAAGTTTTGACGGCATATGAGTTGACATATTGGGGAGGAGATTCTCAAAACTGTTGCTGTCTAGTTGGAAAGGAGAATATTCGGTACCAGGGGATGAATTATCTGTGAGCATCCGGGTATCCAGTCCCTACCTCCGTTCTGAATTATCAGAGAGCATCCGGGTTCCCAACCCCGGCCTCTGCCAGTTTTCTAATATGACGAGCATTCGGGTACCTAGTCCTAGCCTCGATCATATCAATGTGTTACAGCGAGCATCTGGGTACCCAGTACCAACCTTAACCGCATCAATGTATTATGACAAGCATCCATTTACTCAGTCCCGGTCTTGGCCACTTTGAACATTTGGGCCAGCATCTAGGTTCTAGTACCGGCCTCGACCCCTAAGACACCCTAGTTCGTTTACTCTTGGAGATTATGGGTTTGGAAATGATACAGTACTTCGGTTCCTGACATCGCAGATTCTTGGTTCCCAGCCTTGGTAGTTGTAGCTATTCTGTGTACTCGGCTAGCTTATAGAAGTTCGTTCGGGTTTTTATTTAACTTGCGCACGAGTGTCCCAGCTGGGCTTATGGGGGTCTAGTTGGGTATAGTTAGCTGTAGTTCTCATAGATAGTATATTTTTCCCTTGTAATGCTTATGTTGACTCCTATTTAGACTTATTCCTCTTTTTTATATTATTTTTTTTACCTTTTCTGCTCAGTCGGCCTATAATACCTATTGGGTACCTGTTGTCTTGGTACTCATACTACACTCTGCATCTACTTTCGTGATGCAGGACCGAGCATCAGCTACCATCACGAATAGATCGAGCCTGTTGTAGTTAGATTCGGAGACTAGGGTGAGCACTTGACGTTTCTAGATTACTTCTGTCTCCTTTAGTATAGATGACCCGTCTTTTGCTTTTTGAGACTAGCCAGTTGTTGTATATATATGTCTGGTCCACTTTCGAGACTTGTACTTATCTTATCTTGTAGCAGCTCTATACTTGTGACTTCCAGGTTCTGGGAGGAATATTTAGTTGTTTATATTATGTTTTGGTTTACTTCCGCTTATTCATGCTGCTTACTTTTATAATTCGCTACTCTTGTTTAGTTTTCGCCCTCAAACCCATTACTTGACGTTCCGGGTTTACGGGTTGACTTACCTATTGGTGGGTTATAGTAGGTGTCATCATGACTTGAGGAAAATCAGGTAGTGACATAACCACTCAAAAATATCTTAACTATGCTCCATAGCTATAGTTTGCTAATTATAATTCGTAGCTATAGTTACAACAATGTTTGTATAATTTGCGCATCATTTGTATACATTTGTATAATTCGCTATACAATTCGCATTTTTGTATAACGTTTGTATATTTCACTATAAAATTCATGCACAACGTTTGTATAATTCACTATACAATTTGTATTGTCTGTATATTTCGCTATACAATTCGAATTATACAAAACTCAACGGTATAATCATGCAAATTATATAAAACTCAAACTGTAATTACAGATAGATGTTTGTCGCGAGCCATAATTAATTCAAATTATAGCTATGTTAGCTAATTAATTAGTATATAATTGTTTATCCGCATAATTTTCCCTAAATAATATAGTATATAACATTAATTATGAGTTTTAATACATGTTTTAGCTTTATAAAAAATAACAACACTTTTTTTATCCAAAATAGGAAAAAAAGAACAAAAATATTTTTCTCTTTCTTCCCCTCCTCTTTCCTTTTCCTTTGTTCTTTCTTTCCCTTTCTCTCACCCCCTCCCCCCTTTTTCCTTCTTCTCTTTTTCTTGTCCGATTATTCTCTCTCTCTCTTTTAAAAATATTTAATAATTACTTATTCTAATTTAAATTTAATTTTAGACTGAATATTATCGAAATAATGATTTTATTACTTTTTAAATTAGATAATTTGTTTTATCTAAATACATATATAATGTATTTCTAACACAATAAAGGAAATAAATATAAATAATAATTATAATACATTTTGAATTCAATATATTATACATATTATAGACATGTTTCAATGCACGTGTTGAATATATAACCAAAATATTTTTAATACAATAATATATTTTAGTATTGTTAATAAGAGAAAAAATTTAAAATAACTATAATCTTTTTTAATTCAATATATTATATATATTATAGACATGTTTTAATGCATGTGGTGAATATATAACAAAAACATTTTTAACACAAATGTATTATAAGTATTATGTGTGAATTTCAAACAATCCAGTACTATTTAAATTAATTTACGTTGTTAAAAATGTATTATATTTATTGAAATAATAACAATCGAATTCATAACAATATATAATATTGAATTCGAATTGTAATACATTTTGAATTCAATATATTATACATATTATATGAATGTTTCAATGCACATGCTGAATATACAACTAAAATATTTTTAATACAATAATATATTCTATTAATAAGAGAAATTTTTTTAATTATAATAGATTTTGAATTTAATATATTATAATTAAAATGTGGTGAATATATAATTAAAATATTTTTAAAACATGTGTATTATAAGTATTATGTATGAATTTCAAACAGTCCGATTCTATTTAAATTAATTTACGTTGTTAGAAATGTATTGAGTTAATTAATTACTATTTTTGAAAGAGGGACAAAAAGAAAAAAAATACAAAAAAAGAAAAGAAAAGAAGAATGCAGAAAGAGAGGAAAAGAGAAAGAGAGAAAAAATGACAAATATAATGCATTTCTAACACAATAAATGAAATAAAAAATAATTATAATAGATTTTGAATTCAATAAATTATACATATTGTAGGCATGTTTCAATGCACGTGGTGAATATATAACTAAAATATTTATAATACAATAATATATTTAGCACCATTAATAAGAGAAAAAATAAACAATAATTATAATACATTTTGAAATTAATTTATAATTCATATTATATGCATCTTTCAATAAATGTGGTGAATATATAATTAAGATAATTTTAATACGCATATATTATAAGTATTATATGTGAATTTCAAATATTTCGGTACTATATAAAATAGTATAATTAATAATTAATTATTAATTTAAAAAAAGGAGAAAGAGAAAGAGAAAGAGAAAAAATGGATAGAAAAAAAAGAAGCAGCACGCAGAAGGGGGGAGGGGAGAGGGAGAGAGGGAGAGAGAGAGAGAAAAAGAGATAGAGGGGTAATGGAGTAATTTTAGTTATTAATTAAGATAAATATGCTATATATCGTAATAAAAAAAGTACCCTAAAAATGGGTAATTATTAGTCTAAAAGAGTTCAAAATTATGTTAGTATTAATACACAAAAACACATCCTAAACAATAAGGAAAAGAAAAAAACAAACTACATTATATATGCACATAATAATATAACACAACTACTTGTAACAAATTAACATTAATAGAAAGGATTTTGGTAATTCAAAATATTACAAACCAAAGCTGCAATGGATAAAAACTGAAACTCATCTATCAAGAGGCGTTGCTTTATATGTTATATATAAAAACTAATATACTTACCTTAGATTTTACTCTTTCATCTAACTTGATTTCAGTAAATAATAGTGCCACCTAAAAAATACTAATAAAGAATAACGTTGTTATAACATAATTGAAAAAAAAGAAGACAAAATATCAAAAAAATAATATTATTTTGCTATCTTTTTGGGATCTTTTCTAATAATAAATAACATAAAAATATACGTAAATGTTCATGAAATTTTTCACTTTTAAAATATATTTCTTAGAAATAGTAATAAGATATTGTCGCAATCCCAACCCGCTGTGACTGATACCCACAATATTTATTTCAGTGGGAGAACCATTTCTACATCCCAACTTAGCAAACTTTAGGAGATATCAAAGACTTCCGGAAGAAAGAATAAACTAGAAATAATGCTGAGTTTCCATAAATCCAGTCAACCATGTTAATAACAACGAAATGCGAAAGTAAATACATTCTAGGAACTTAAAGTCATCGCACTAAAACTCTAACTAACAAGTCTAGAACGGAAGTACAACTCCAAATAGAAATTAATAAATAACTAAGAACATTGTCTGAACATCTAAGTCCCGAAAGAAGGACTGAGATAAATAGAAAAGTCTACGGCAACATGACAAAATGGCTCACCCTTGAACTTTGAACACCATGTTAATCTTCCAACCGTGGTCTCTCTACAACCGGCTGAATATGCCATGTACTCAACAAAAAGGCAGAGCAAGAGTAGTATCAGTACACAAAATAATAGTGTACTGGTAGGATCACGCGATTAGCCGGTAAGTGGATCATAGACATGTAAATTTCAACACAATAGGTATATACATATACCAAATAAGTCAACCACATCTCAATATCACAGCTCAATGAATTTCATATACTATAATGTCACACAAGGGTCCTTTCAAGGGACCTATAAATAATCAATTTTGTGTTGAAATGTGACATCCGATCCAAGTATGTGTCGGAACATGATACCCAATCTAAATATGTATTGGAATGTGACACCTGATCCAAATATATGTCGGAACATGACACCCGATCCCAAAATATCACAATCACAAGAACATTCAAGGTTTACAATATCTACACCACCAAGAACAGGTTCATCACAATAACAAGTCAGCAAGTGATCATTTCACATATAATCTAGCATGTTTCCCTATTCATATACACACATGTATATCATGAATCATTTTAACAAGTATATAAAACACATACGGGAAACTAGACCATCATCTACCTCAATTCATGCTTTCAGAACCTTACAACGCAATAACCTTCCCTTTCCGGGTTCGTTCTTCTCGTTCTTGGTCTAGAAATATTAAATACATATCAAGGATCAATACAATGGCCTAATTATCAAGAAATATAACACAATTTCATTCTCTAGGCAAAACCATGATCCTAATCTTACCCTAAGATTATTTCCCACTATAGGTTTTTAGGTCAAACCCTCCCCCAATGATTATCACCCATACTTCTAGTTTCGAAGAATAAAATTATGAATCTAGGGAGTAAAAACCCTACCTTAAGCATGGAAATCCATTGAAAATCAATGAAAATCGCCCTAGATCGCCTCTTGGAATTTTAGAAACTGATCCTTGCAGAAAAGACCATTTCTGATCTTTTTCACGATTTAAGTCGCGACTGTCCTGCTCTGGCGGGATATGCGCGAACAGTGAGCTCGGAGTTTGTGCTCCAAGCTCCCCTTTCACAACACACCCCCTTTCCAAGATGTACTAAAATATACTCCTCACGCAAACTTCGATTTTGGGAGTTTTACTCGCCTGAATGCTATTCCGCGAAGTCATAAATGCTCCGTATCACCTTGGATATCATCTTATCTAATAAAATTATAAATTTTACCTTCCATCATTCACGTGATCACCCTAGACTTTACCTGACTCAGAATTCATCCAAGTCTGGCCTAGGCTCAAATTTACTGAAGTTACAACCAAAGGTTTTTGGCCGAAATCCTTCCCCATTGGGCTATCCCTAATGACGGGAGCAGGTCATTACAATAGATACATATTTACCCATCACTCGTCCCTGAGTGACTAACTAGGGTAAATAGGGCTAAAGTAAAGGTAGAGTAGTACATGTTTCATCGAACAGTTGAGGATACTTGTCTCGCATGCCTTTTTCATTCTCCTAAGTAGCTTCCTCTACCAAATGATGTTTCCATTGTACTTTAACCATGTTTATCTCCTTAGTCCTCAATTTCCAGACGTCACAATCAAGAATTGCAACTGCTCTTCTCATACCGAAGTTCCTTGTCTAATAACACCGAGTCTCATTTAATGATGTAGTCCTTATCCCCATGATACTTTTTTAGTATACACACATGGAATACTAGGTGTACTCTAGAAAAACTAGGTGGTAAGGCCAACCTGTATGCCACTGGCCCCACACAATCAAGAATTTCAAAAGGGCCAATATAACGAGGACTGAGTTTGCCCTTCTTGCCAAACCTCATTACCCCTTTAATGGCTGATACTTTTAGAAGTGCTTGCTCACTAGCCTCGAATGTCATGTCCCTCTCCTTGCGGTCAACATACTCATTGTGATAACTTTGAGCCACTAGAAGCTTAGCTTGGATTCTTCTTACCTTATCTTGAGCATCCCTCACTAAGTCAACCCCCAATGACTCTACTTTCCCAGCTTCAAACCAACTTATGGGAGACCTGCATCCCCTACCATACAAGGCTTCTAATGGTGTCATATTAATACTAGCGTGGTAGCTATTATTGTAGGAGAACTCACACAAGGGTAAGAACTTGTCCCAATATCCCCTAAAGTCTATTATACATGCCCTGAACATATCTTCCAGCACTTGGATAGTCCTTTCTAACTGCCTGTCTGTCTGTAGATGGAAAGTTGTGCTGAAAGTGAGTTGAGTACCCAACTCTTCATATAGATTACCCTAAAATTTGGAAGTGAACTATGTACCACAATCTGAAATGATAGAAAGGGGCACCCTTTGCAGCCTTACTATCTCTTTCACATAAATTCTGTCCAATTATTGTGCATTGTAATCCACTCTAACCGGAATAAAGTATTCTGACTTTGTTAACCTATCAACCACTACCCAAATAGAGTCATGCTTTCCCAAAGTCTTAGGAAGTCCCACCATGAAATCCATGGCTATTTTCTCCCACTTTCATTCAGGAATGGGCATTCTTTGCAACAAACCTGCAGGCCTTTGGTGCTCATACTTCACCTGTTGGCAATTCTGATACTTGGCTACATATTCAGCTATGTCTTTCTTCATACTCGGCCACCAATATAACTGTTTCAAGTCCTGATACATTTAAGTCACTCTAGGGTGAATAGAATATCGTGAACCATGAGATTCAAACAAGATCTTTTGAATTAGTTCATTTATATGGGGAACACAAATCCTTCCTCTAAAATGGAGAACCCTTCATGCATCTAGTGTTGAGTCTGGAGCCTTGTCCATCAACATCTTCCCTCTAATTTAATTTAATTATACATCCTCAAGCTGCTTGGTATTGATCTCTTCTATGAAGGTGGGCCTTAGATCAACTTCGGCCATTATCCCACCTTTTTCTGAGATGCCTAGCCTCGTGAATTTAGCCTCTAAGGCCTGAATTTCTCTAGCCAGAGGCCTCTTAAGGGCCCCCAAACAAGCTAAATTGCCCATGCTCACCGGCTTCCGGCTTAACGCATCTGCTACCACATTAGCATTGCCTGGAGGTACTGGATCGTGACATTATATTCCTTAAGCAATTCCATCCATATTTGCTATCTCAAATTCAATTCCTTTTGGGTGAACACGTGTTGTAAGCTGCGGTGATCAGTATAAACCTCACACTTGACGCCGTACAAATAATGTCTCCAGAGTTTTAGTGCAAACACTACCCCTGCTAATTCCTAGACATGAGTCGGGTAGTTTCTATCATACATCTTCAATTTTCTTAACAAAGTCTGTGACTTTGTTGAAACTCCTATCAGATGAAGTCATATGAACAGAAAGTACCTGCAACTTAGGGTCCAACCCCTTCACAAACAACCTAATCTTCTCCTCCTCAGTAGTAACCAACTGGGTAGCCTATCTGGACAGTGCATGAAATTTGTCCTCATAAGGAGCCACTGATAACCCTCCCTACTCAAGGGCCATAAACTTATCATTTTTCTTGTCCCTCAAGGTAAGGGGCATATACTTCTCTAAAAATAGAGCATGGAACTGAACCCAAGTGAGTAGGGGCAACTCAGGTGGATGACACTCCACATAGGCCCCCTCACTGCTTGTTCTCTTCCTACAACTGGAAAGTCACAAACTCTACTCCATACCGATATGCACAACTTGTGTAGCCTCTCACAGCAATCCAAAATAAACTCGTAGCCATCCTTATTTTCAGCACCATGGAAAACTGGAGGTTTGAGCTTAAGAAATTTGGTGAGCATGTCATGCTTAATACCAGTCATCACAGAACCCATTAGTGGCCTGAAGAATGCATCTACAACAGCAAGTAGATGGTCAACAAGAGTTGATGTTGCGGGCATGGTGGGGATTGTGCTAGTACCAGCTAGCCCACTCAAGAATGCCATGATTTGCTGGGCCATGTTTGGATTCATAGATGGAATACCAGCAGTCTTAGCTCGGGTATCCTTCTCTTATTCTGCCTACTCCTGTTCCTCTCCAGCTTCTACCTCCCCCTTAAACTCATTCTGGAGAGCCGGAGGGGATCACCTGCTAACTCCTCCTCAATAGGGACCTCTGCTCTGGAAGGTGCTGCCCTTCCTCTACCCTTCCTCGCCTACCTCTCATGCCTCTTCCTCTACCATACCCTCAAATGACTGGCTCTTCTACGGGCTCAACTAGAGCTACTGGCCTGACACCATTGTAACGTGTGTTAACCATCTGCAGACAAGAGAGTGGAAGTGATTAGATACTAATTTAGATCACCAGATACCAATTGGAATCAAGTTATAGAATGAAAGAAGGAAGACAATGAAACTTTTCCTAAAATCAGGTAGCCTCTCGAAGAATAGTATAGACGTTTCCGTACCATTATGCAAGACTCTACTAGACTCATTTTGGTATGAAGAGGTCAATGAACCTAGAATCTGATACCAACTTTTTCACGACCACAAACCGCCGTGATTGACACCCACAATACTTATTCTAGTAGAAGAACCATTTTTATAGCCCAACATAGAAAAATTTAGGAGTAACAGATAAAGACTTTTAGAAGCAGGAATAAATCAGAAATAATATTGTGTTCCCATTAACCCCGCCAACCATGTTAATAACAACGAAATGAGGAAGTAAACACATCCTAGGAACTGAAAGTCATTGTACCAAAAATTTAACTAACAAGTTTAGAATGGGAGTACAACTCCAAATAGAAACTAACAAATAAATAGGAACATTGTCTGAATATCTGAGTTTCGAAAGAAGGACTGAGATAAATAAAAAAGTCCATGGAAGCATGACAGAATATCTCACCTTTGGACTTTGAACACCCTGTTAATCTTCCAACTGAGGTCTTTATGCAACTGGCTGAATATGCCCTGTACTCAATAAAAAGGCAAAGCAAGAGTAGTATCAATACACAAAACAATAGTGTACTGGTTGGATCACGCGGTTAGCCGGTAAGTGGATCATAGACAAGTAAATTTCAACACAATAGGCAATATATGTACACCAAATAATTGAACACATCTCAATATCATAGCTCAATGCCTTTCACAGACTATAATTTCACACAAGGGTCCTCTTAAAGGACCGATAAATAATCAACTTTTTGTCAGAACGTGATACCCGATCCAAATACGTATTGGAACATGACACCCGATCTAAATTATGTGTTGGAATATGACACCCGATCCCAAGATATCACAATCACAAAAACATTCAAGGTTTACAATATCTACACTATTAAGAACAGGTTCATCACAATAATAGGCCAACAAGTGATCATTTCTGTTATACCCCGCACTTTTGTACATCAGAATCTTTTTTATTCTTGAAAGGTTGCCATGTGATCTATGTTATCTATGAAGTACTATGTGAGTAGTGATTGTTGAAAATAGGTTTAGAAGAATTTTAAAGGATTTGGAAGCCATATAATGAGTCATGGTAATCGACCTACTTGCATAAGCTACCAACTTGGATGTCTTACATAATTAAGCTACTTGAGTATACATCGAGCTTAAGTAGCAAGGATTATATAGGTTCTTAAAGTGAGACGAGATTATAAATCTACAAAAAGGAATAAGGAGGTGACACACCTACTTGGAGTAAGTAGGTGATGCACCTACTTGGATCAAGTAGGTGACACACCTACTAAGGTGGACCCCACCCCACCACATGGCAGCCATGGGGTGGGTGCATGGATGAGGTCGCCGAATGAGGGCTAGACATGTGTCACCCTTAGGGTTTGACATGTGTCACTCTCTAAAAAAGGGTATATAAGTGTCAACTATGACTAAGGGTTCTATTTTTCATCTTTACGCTTAGAATTTTAAGAGAAAAATTGAGAGAAAGAAGAGAGGGAGGTACGGCTAGGGGTGTAGCAAGGTAAGCCCTCTAATTTTACTTCATAAATTAATTATCTAAGGTATTCTTTGATCAAACGAAGGTGTTTAACAACATAAATTAATTATTGGTACATCAAGAAAGTCCAACGGGGAAGTCTATCAACTTTCAATCGAGTTGTAGAGCCAAGTTGCTAAGGTAGAGTTTCTTCCTTTCAAATTGGAGTTAATGGTGTTGTAATGGAAAGATTACTTGTTTAAATGAAGTTGGAGGTAAGAAAATTACATAACTATCGTTGACATTGTAAATGGACAGAATTGAAGTCGTTTTAGTTGGATTAAGGTTTGGTTATTGTTGTCCTTGTTATAGTAATATATTTGAAGGTACATGTGTATGTGGATTATATGTAAGTTTTATTCAGTTGTGTCTATACGATGTGTTGTAAATATTAACATGAAATGACAGCCTTGTTGTCTTGCATGTCCCTTTATGAGATGATTAGTTCAGGGGACAAATGATAGAGATGTATTTATATGATGACGTCATGACCTATTAGAGTTCTTATGTATGTTATCATATTGCTTGTAGTTTGGTTTGGCTACACCTGATAGGTATGTATCAGACCCCAGTTGCGGCCTACGGGTTGGGTCGTGACAAAAGTGGTATCAGAGCAGTTCATCCTCGAAATGTCTACAGACTATGTCTAGTAGAGTCTTATTTATCGGTGTGTTGTGTACCACATTTATAGTCAGGAAGCTATAGGACATTTAGGATGCTAACTTTCTTTCATATCTAGGATCGTGCGATAGAGCCAAGCTATAGAAAATGAGATTCCTTAAACTAACATCTTATTGCAGTAGAAAAATGACACCGATACGAGATAAGTTCGTCATTTTTATACCATTGTTGATATTGGGAGCCCTGTGTGGCTGTGATATGATATGGTATATATATATATATATATATATATTGGCTCTGTGAGATACTGTTTGTATTTTCTGCGTGCAGGTTTTGAGATAGTAAGAAATATAGAGAAAACTCTGCCCAAATTTTCTCCTAAAAAAGAGAATGAGATATAAGTTCATAATATGTCTTGGAAGTTGATATCGATAGGGTAAATTTATTATGTTGGACTAAAGCTGTAAGAGGTACCCTCCATGTCGTCGGTAAGGGGCACCATTTTTACTTGGGGAGTTTTTTTCCGGAAAAAGCCTATATGAGCAGCAAAATTTAGAATTCATTCGAACAGACCTAGATATTTTCCAGCGATTGAGTTTTGCTTTTGTTTAAAAGTAAAAAACCCTCAACCATTAATTATGAACTATATAATTTATTCACGACTCAAGAATAAACCTAGAGTGAAACCATGTGAGTCAAGCACTAAGAAATACTGTGGTGCTTATTGGATTCTAGTTCCCTTCTATTGGTGGTTGAAGAATGCTTCATAGTAACATTTTATTAGTTCTTCACCAACTAATTGGAAATGGAATTTATGGAAGGGAAAAAACTTATGGCTATTCAGGATCGTGTATTTCATATGTTGTTGATGAAATGCTACGATGATTCGAAAGGGCTTGTAATACTAAGAGATAATTTAGAAGAGGTTGGCAAATCTTGATAGGGTGTCATATAAGGGTACTGACTGAATTGATAAGTAGGGATAACAGCTTATGAGACATGAAGGATAAGACTGACTAGGAAGGATAAAAGGTTAAGTATATTTACTTCACCGAGTGCAATTAACTTATAGTAAGAATCGTGAAAAAGGTTAAGAAGTGTTATACTATAGGACTGAATACGAACATGATATAATGTGAATATAATAAGGATTGTTATGGAAATAAGTAATGCCTAGTGAGAAAGTGGCCAAAGATTTGACGTGGTCCATGTGACTAGAATATAAAGATAGGCGTGAAACTAAAAAGCGATCTATAGAAGATAGGGGAGACTTATCAAGTTCTATAGGGAAAGTTTAAACAAGGTTATATGATAACGGAAATGATGGCGAGGATAAGGGAAGAAAGGGTCACTGAAAGGAGGAAACAAGAAAGAAGTGAGATAACAGTGTAGCAATAAGTCATAACATGTGTAGCCGAGGATACGAATGTTAAAGGTAACAGAACTGTGAGAGACCAAGTTGTAGAAAGCGGAGAAACGAGATAGAATGGGTGCTAGGAAATGACTGATATAATACAAATAAAGATGGACGAATAGAATGTATTTTAGAAATGAGAAAAAGTATCATGCGAAAGTAATGTGTTCCGAATGATACGAAGGTAGTATAAAATCCCTCGTGTGCAGAACAAAGATAGACATAGACGGGAGGGATGATAAGGAAATTCTAACGGAAGCACACAAGATAGACATAATTAATTGAATATGAGAATGGAACGAAAGGAGAATGTATAGTTGTAAACTTAAAGGCGTAGTACGAAGACATGGTGATAAGGTAAAACCATTATTGAGGCAAACTTGGTATGTTATTGAGCAAGTTAGAAGCCTGTGTTGGGTACTCAATACGAGTAGAAAGGCATGAGTCATAAAAGGGTACTACGTGCATAGGATTTCACCTCGAAAATAGTAAAATCCTTAAGGAACAAAGATAGTAGGCTTGAGGAAAAAATGGTGCAATATACATTCCTCACAAGAAAAAGATGATATAGGTTGGGATAAAAATACAGTTTCAAGAGAATTTTGGACACTTATCGTCGGAATTTAAGTGCTACCTAAGTAAGATTGGAACGACTACAAGTTTTAATTAACTATTGATGGGAATGAGTGGAATGTGACTTTGGATAAGTCGTTATGTTGGTCGTGTTACTTGAATATAGATTGTCAGATGAAATTTTGCACTATATTTGGTAAGGGTCTCGTCATTTCGTAATTTAGTCAAGGGTTCATACTTGGATGATCAAATTAGAAATTATAAAGAAAGATATGGATATGGTACAGTACTAAGTGGATTGAAAAAAAAACAAAATTGGATGAATTTGAGATTGGAAATAGGGACATAAAGAAAAGTATAAACGAATAATGGTATAACTACACCGTTAAGGAGGGAAGCAGGTATGAGGAATGCAAGTGCGAGATGGAAACAATTGACACTACAATATATTTGATATGGATGCTTAATCTTCAAATAAGATCCCATGCTGAAAAAAGTTAGTAAGATCTGAAAGCTAGTAATAAATAAATAGAAGTTAGAAAGGTTATGCAACCTACGAATGTTTGTACATTAAGAATGAGACTAAGTGAGTGAGTACATGATAAGAGGAGTAAGGGTTCAATAATGACAATGCATGTATGATATTTTGGGTACATTACAGAGAGATGCACGATGGGTTAAGCCTAATTACCGGGATAGAATTAGTACTAAGGGAAAACAAGATATAGCTAGGGTTGGACCAAACATCTATCCTAAAACTGATTACAAGATAAGAGAGGAGAAAACAAGGTAAATCATGAGGGTTAAACGAGATGACGCTAAGGTATTTCTTAGGATAAGTTGAGAACCTTCATATATTTGTGTAGAGATTGCAATATAACATGTGACAGACAATTAAGAGCAAAATCTGAGTAAAAGAGCAATAGAAGAGTTTGGATTAAAGATAAGGAAACGACATGAGATAATGTGTCTAGAGATTGTTACAAGTTGGGCTAAGGGAATTATGAGATAGTTTAAGCAAGATGATCAGAACTAGCTGGTTCCCAAAAGGTAGGTAGCGTGGTAGATATACAACTAGAACGAAAAGAGATAATCCATGAAATTCGCCAGCTAACTAACATTGGAATTTGTGTGGCTGACTCTGATAATGGTGGAGTTTCTGTTCGCGGAGTGGCTGAGTCCTCAATTATGGAAGAAGTCGAGCAACGCCAATGCAAGGACCTTGTTCTGGCACAATACAGAGATGCAACCCTTCAAAAAATAAAGGGCCTATTTGAGATCACACCTGAAGGAGTGCTAAGGTATAAAAGTAGATTATATGTACCTGAGATTGCAGGGCTACGGCAACAAACTATGGGATAGGCACACTATGCCCGCTACTCTACCCGCCTAGGGTCAATTAAGATGTATCATGACCTCAAATGTTTATATTGTTGTGATGAGATGAAGAAGGACATAGTGAACTTCATAGCCCAGTGCCCGAGGAGCAACCTATCGCCATATTAGACCGACAGAGTAGAAGGTTGCGAACTAAGGACGTGGCCTCCATCAAAGTATTTTGGCAAAATAAGAATAGAGAAGAGATGACCTAGGAAGCCGAGGAAGAGATGAAGAATAAATATCAGTATTTATTCCCTATGTCCACAGGTAATCTAAACTCCTAACTTGATTATATTGATTAATAAGAGGTTTGTATATGGCAACTATTGCAGATATTTCCTGAAATTCTTGAAAACACTTATGAGACTAGTTAACATTCGAGGACGAATGTTCTAAAGGGGGGAAAGATGTTATACCCCACACTTTTGTACATCGGAACCTTTTTTTTCCTGAAAAGTTGCCATGTGATCTATGTTATCTATGAAGTACTATGTGAGTAGTGATGGTTGGAAATAGGTTTGGAAGAATTTAGAAGTAGTTGGAAGCCACATAATGAGTAGTGGTAATCGACCTACTTGCGTAAACTACTAACTTGGATGTCTTACATAATTAAGCTACTTGAGTATATGTCGAGCTTAAGTAGCAAGGATTACATAGGTTTTTAAAGTGAGATGAGATTATGAACCCACGAAAAGGAATAAGGGGGTGACGCACCTACTTGGACTAAGTAGGTGATGCACCTACTTGGACCAAGTAGGTGACACATCTACTAAGGTGGACCCTACCCCGCCACGTGGCAGCCATGGGTGGGTGCATGAAGGGCAAAAAGTTTAAACAAACAAATTATTTCTCAAACTATATTTAAATAACATAATCAAAACTAAGCCACAAAAATAGTAAAAAAATGATTTTGTCTAATGGGAGTTCTTCAATGAAGAGCAAAAAGTTTAAACAAACGAATTATTTTCCAAACTATATTTAAATAACATAATCAAAACTAAGCCACAATTAAAAAAAGCAAGGAAAAAAAGAAAGTGATAACCCTTTGATTTTTTTTCCAACAACTTCCTTTGATGGCTACATACTTGGTTCGTCCAATAACTGAAAGAGAAACATGAGAAGAATTCATTGTCAATTGTTGATTATGTATAATTCATATATAATCTTTAAAACTATTAACTAAAATAAATAAATAAAGACAAAAAGGATGATGATAATGAATGAAAGAAGACGATATGAATCGAAATATTTAGAAATTTCTTGAGTGAAATTCGTATTTGCACATAAAAAATAAATGATGCAATAGCTATTTTGGATTAGTTATGAAGTAAAAAAATATTATAAGATAATTAGTAAAGTAATTGGAAAAAAAGAAGAAGAAAAAGCAGTTAATATACTAACCTCAATAAGTTTAATGATTGAAAAGCAAAGATGAGTCACTGCTTCTATTGGCACATTGTTTGTGCGTGTGTGTATAAGGAGTCCTATTAGGATTTTTCCTCACGTTATTAAACTACTAACTATTATTATGACTCCTTTTGATGATAAATAATTTTTAGTTTTATCATATATTACTTAATTTTTAATTTTCCAAATACAACCTACCATATATTTTCTTCCTACCATATATGTTAGGACTCTTTAATTTTAAATATTATGATAAAGATAAAATTAAAGAATAGGAAAAGACGATATTGTCTAAATAAGAGTCTTTTAATGAAGAACAAAAAGTTCAAACAACATTATTAGGACCTTCATGCTTTTAATATATTATAGATATTGATTAATAACTAAAATCACTCCATTACCCCTCTCTCTTTCTGCGCTGTCCCTTCTCTTTTTTTTTGTTCATTTTTTCTTTCGCTTTCTCTTTCTCCCTCTTTTAAAAATAATAATTAATTTTCCTAATTTAAAACTAATTTAAATAGTACCAAAATGTTTGAAATTCACATATAATACTTATAATACATTTCTATTAAAAATAGTTTAATTATATATTCACCACATTTTAATTATAATATATTGAATTCAAAATCTATTATAATTTTTTTCTCTTATTAACAGAATATGTTATTGTATTAAAAATATTTTATTTATATATTCAACACGTGCATTGAACCATGCATATAATATGGATAATACATTGAATTCAAAATGTATAACAATTCAAATTCAATATTATACATTATTATAAATTCGATTGTTGTTATTGCAACAAATATAATACATTTCTAACAACGTAAATTAGTTTGAATAATATTGAAATGTTTGAAATTCACACATAATACTTATAATATATTTGTATTAAAATATTTTAATTATATATTCACCAAGTGCATTGAAACATATCTATAATATGTATAATATATTGAATTAAAAAATATTATAATTATTTTTAATTTTTTCTCTTATTAACGGTGCTAAAATATATTATTGTATTTAAAATATTTTAGTTATATTCACTACGTGCATTGAAACATGCCTATAATATAATATATTGAATTTCAAAATCTATTATAATTATTTTTATTTTTTCTATTATTAACGAAATATATTATTGTATTAAAAATATTTTAATTATATATTCACCACATGCATTGAAACATATCTATAATATGTATAATATATTGAATTCAAAATCTATTACAATTATTGTTTATATTTATTTCATTTATTGTGTTAGAAATGCATTATATATGTATTTACAAAATAAAAAATTATCTAATTTAAAAAATAGTAAAATCATTATTTCTCTAATATCCAATCCAAAATTAAATTTAAATAAGCTAATTAATTATTATTTTTAAAAGAGGAAGAGAGAGGAAAAAATAGACAAACAAAAGAGAATACGGAGAGAGGGGGGAAGAGAAAGAGAAAGAGAGAGAGAGAGAAAAAACGGATCAAAAAAGAGAAAAAGGAGAGAGGGGGGGGGGAAGAGAAAGAGAAAGAGAGAGAGAGGAAAAAACGGACAAAAAAAAGGAAAGAGAGAGGGGGGAAGAAAGAGAAAAATGTTTTTATTCTTTTTTTTTACTATTTCGGGTAAAAACCGTATTGTTATTTTTAATAAAAATAAAATATGTACTAAAACTCGTAATTAATGTTATATATTATATTATTTAAGTAATTGGCCCAAACCTGAAACTAGAAAACTTATTAACTTTGAAGTATTCTTTCAATATCTTTTTTTTAGTTTTGAGAAAATTTCACAAATAGCTACTATAAAAATCTTAATAGGCCGAAATAACTATAGTTTAGGTAATTATATTCCATAACTATAGTTATAACATCTGTTTATATAATTCGCATATTCGTTAGTATAATTCGCTGGCAATATACAAATATGGTAAATATATACAAATTCAGTATTTCTACATTTTAGAAAATTTTCAGAATTTACACAAATCAAATATATTAGTATTATAATTATATGCATAGTAGGATAAGCATATACAAAATATGAATTTATTCAATTAGAAAAATTCTAAATTTATACAATTGAGAGCTTAATTATACAAATTCTGGATAACTGTGATTATGTATGTTAATTACTGGAAATGCTTGCCGCGAGTGAGAATTAACTTAAGCTATAGCTATGTCTATTAATTAACTTGTATATGTTTGCTAATTCGTGTCATTTTTCCAATAGTTTTTAATACATAAAGAAATATTCAAATTTAGCTTCAGCTTGCAAGTAAGCACTTCTTCAACTTTGTGAGTAAACATCTATGTCATGGCTTAAAAACCGAGGTCATGATGACACACGTCCCAACACCCAGCCTGATGTGTGAGCCTAAGAATAAAACTCATATGAAACTCCCAAAGGGAAAGTTAGTGTAATGACCCGTTAGGTTATTTTGAGAATGAGTCCTCTTCCTTTCATATGAGACCCTTTCCGTAAAATTTTAATGGGTTATTTGGACTATTCGATAACTTCGGTTAATTAGTTGATGGGTGATTTTAAATAATTAATTTAATTGATGGGATAAAGTGTTAACTTATTTAATACCATTTTTCTTATATTTATTAAAATAGGTCAGTAGGGTTTGTTACTTTAGTACCTAATTAATTAGAAAAAGAAGCAAGAAAGGACGAGAAACTTACCTTCGCAGACGACAACGAGAAGAGATCGCCACAGTTCAATTCAGGTAAGTTTAAATTGGGGGTCATATTATTATTATTCTATTAGCATCATATGAAATTATGAAAGCAATAGGAATGTGATCTGGAAAAAACAATAGGAATTTGGTGTGGTTTTTGCCACTGGTTTAATATCAGTGGCTTCAATTTTAACTATTACTATATTGTTTTACATTATAAATTAAGTTTTGATATATTGAGATAGGTAACTACATATTATGTGTATTATGTTATATGAATTTCATCAAATTTGTGACATTGGAGAAAATTGAGACTTAACCCTATGCTTGAAATTTAGAAAATATAAGATTTGATTTATTAATTGGCATCAAGATTTGGGAACTTGATTATAGATTTGTATGAGTTTTTGGGTCTAGGATAGACATGGGTGTTGTTCGTTTCGAAATCTTATTGTGATTATTTATTTGACTAGATTACGTTGATTTGGAGGCCCAACGAAAAGGGAAGGCTCAAGTCCCAGAGTGGTTGCTTGATTATTTGAGGCAAGTGAATTTCTAAACCTCAGTTTAAGCTTGTAGATGCTTGTATTTCCGTGTTATGTGTACTGAGGAGTAATGAGAATTGGACTAGGTTATTGACTGTATGATTGACCTTAAAAATAGAGATGAGGGATATAAAATGGTGATCTAATGACATGTATTGGTGAAATCGATATGTTGTGATTATGAGTTTATTTTGGACATGTGAAATGACTATGTTAATATGAGATAGAAAAAATTATTGTTGTTGTCATGTTATTATCGTGAATCATATAAACATGAATTGATTGCAATGGTTCTGACATACTGTGCTGAGATTAAAAATGATATGAACCAAAGGGGTTGGGCCACACGCTCCATGGAAGGTGACATGGATAGAAATGTCCCTCATGGGTTCCGAACTGTAATTCAACAGATATGTACCGATAGGACAGACATGCATTATTTCATTGCATTGCATCACATTTTGTTGATATTTGAGAATTCGTGTTTACCACTTATTGCTCTGTATATATTGAATTTGACTTGATATGATTCACTTGATATGACTATTGATGAATATTCATGGACTGTATTGTTATTATTGTGTAGAGTGTAGAGTTGGACTGGTTTTATGCAGGTTGTAGTTGAGGAGGTTTGGTTGGGATGACAGGAGTACTTGTATCTATCGAGCTTTGCTTAGTTTTATTTATCCACTTGCTGAGTACCGTGTTGTTCGGTACTCACCCCTTGCTTCTACAGTTGTGTAGGTTGTGAGATCGAACTTACTTGATCTCCTTGCGTTTTCTACCACATCCGGGGTTATCATTTTGAGTGTTGAGGTAGCTGTTACATCCATATAACGGACACCTCTTACTCTTTTATTATGTTTTAGTCCTATTTTAGAGACAAAGACATTGCGACTGTATTCTCTTTCGTACTTTGATAATGTATTAGTGGCTTGTACACGTGACGACCAGTTTTAGGGGATTTTGAGATTATTTGTTTATTTTTTTTTGAGTAAGTTAAACCTTATTTTATCTCAAATACTTCCGCATTTATTTTTCATTGAATTTTAGGCTGAATTGTCTCGGTGGGTTGAGATGAGTGTCATCACAGTCGAATTTGAGTCGTGACAGTCAGGCCACAAAATAAATAAAAACTAGACTCAAATAAAATATCCCAAAATCTTGTGTCATAAGTATAAGAGCATCAAATATAATGTCTGAATCTAGAGTATATCATAAGTCTCTGAATATAAATAAAGACTACAAAATGAAAAATAGAACTAGTAGCGATCCGGATTCCGAGATCTCACCACTAATCTGGAGATATGAAGCCTGTTAGAAACATCAGTTGCCACATGGAACACCCTAAGATTTGCATCAAAGAGGACACAGAAGTGGGTTGAGTACAAGCCACATATACTCAGTAGGTTTAACCGACTGAGTATAAGAAATTAATCAAACCTACGAAATAGACTAAAGAACGCTTCTACCTGCATATAAAAAAATCCCAATTCAGCTACACTGCCATTAATTTATATAAAATGACATGATTAAATTAAATAAATAGGTACAATTTAATATCACAGTTAATTAGATAAGGCAAATAATCTAAGATGCAATCCAAGAGATGCTACAATCATGTGGTGATATGGTGGAATCAAGACTGTCGCATAGTCTCTCGTATATACACCTGTCGAGCAGTGCTACCAAGCAGGATCCATGGGGGTCTCGCAGACCACATACCTTGTCACAATCTCAATGTATCAACTACCTCACCACCCAGCTTGTGGCCAAGGACTCATGATACTAATGTCTCATCCGCTTGCCACCTAACTCGTGATCAAGGATACAAAAATGTGTCACATTTTCAATCTCAAAAAGAATTTCTACAGTTATCAACTTCTCAATAATCAATGATATGATGAATGAGGATGAATGCATTCACAAGACATAAGGCATGGAGGCAATATTCAACTCGACATGTAATACAAGGTTCAAAGTCCTCAAAATTTAACCTAAACATGATATTCACCCTCAATAGAAAGTAATGGGAAAGGAAATACCTCAAATTAAGTGTTCACCTTTTTTCTAAAATGTCTCAGAACTCAGGTATGCTCAAAACCCCCAACTCAACCCCTCAGGTGGGCATTACAAGTCAAATAGTCTCCTCACGCCTCTCTCACAGGCAAATCATGAATCACATACTATCAAAGCAGATAAGATAGCATATAAGCTCCCCACACGGGCTACACAGCACAAATAAACCCCACACGGGCATCTCAAAGTAATTAACAGCCCCAAATTATACTACAACCCTCATTCCAAAGTCTACAACATAGAATTGACTAATTACCCCAACTCAGCCCCAAGAAGGATAACAATACCTACCTTGATTGTCGAAACCGCACACGAACACTCCTACCGAATAAGCAATCCTCGAATTCAATATCTGAAATGACAACCCATTATCAAGAATAAAACATATACGTCACAAGAAGTTCAATGACACCCATATTACAAGTATTTAGAATCAGGGGTAAAATCATCCAAAAATTGCTTAAAATGTGAAAAGGGCAAAAGTGGAATTTTATTTTAAAATCATGTTCTACATATTGAGGGGAGTTCGTGGTTGAAAAACCTATTAAAATTGAGCAAGAATCGAGTTCCAAATCATAAAAATACAGTCTTTCTAACTTATAGGAAAAACCTCAAAATCCACCTTTGAGATCTTGATTTAAATTTGTTTTGGAAGATAATAATTGAAGAAATTGGTAAAGAATCGATAAGAGAACTTACCCACATGAGTTTTCTCAAGAAATTTCTTTCACATTCTCCCTCCCAAGCTCCAAATATAATAAAAAATGGTGAAAGATATTTTTTTAAAACTGGAACAGACCCTACACGAGGCTCCCACCTCTCGTGCACAGTCAAGGGTTGAGCATCACCCCCAAGCCTTAACATAATAATAAAACAAAAAATACAAGGAGGGGGACATAAACCTTACCTCCGATCCTATGTTGGTTCATAAGTCGGCTAACCTACTAAGGCCGGCTAACTCATCCCCGTAACAAAAAAAAGCTAACTAGAAATAGAAAGCAGTAAACCTATGAGAGGACTTCTCTCGGTACAAGTCAACTAAGAAAGCATTAATGAGGGAGAATCTCCCCTTCCATGAGAAGACAAGAAAGTAACCTACACTAGTCCTATTTAACTACGCTACGTACCATACGTAGCTAAATTGAAGAAGAACAAGTATATGAACCTTCTATCTCGCATGGGGTGAGGAAGCTCTTTTCATCTTTGCCCTTTTTAGTCTTGTCGTACCAAGTAAATCCAAAGGAATTATTCAACAGCATCAAAAGCATGATTATCAGCTAAGGAGGGTGGAAGAAAGAGAAGTATATGGAGCTGGAGCAATGAGCAACCTTGGGATTTTTGATGATGAAAGTGAGGGGCTGAATAGTAGTATATTGCAAGTTGGAAGTGCTGCAGTCCTGGCTTGACCAGCTGCTTGGATGTTTAACTGTTGGTGTCTTGCACATTGGAGTTCTTTTGTGCCTACACTCAAACAAATAAACAGCCAAGGAGCTCCAAGAAACTTGGATGTAAGGGGGCTGCTACAGGTGTGAGGCCTCTGCATGTATGGCTGTTATCACCCTTTGGTTGAAGCTTTGTGGACCTGCCCAAACAAGTAACCAAGCAAGGGTCTCCAAGAATGTTGTTGCTTGTATTGAAAGCAGCCTGCTGCATCTCTGCCATGTAACTGTTGGTCCTTGTGTTGCAGCTTTATCTTCCAAGTCTGCAACTTCAGCTTCATCTCTGGGGTTGAGTTGGTATTTGGTGTGTGGTTGAGTAGTCTTTTGGTGTTTTGTTCCTGCAATGTATATATGATATTGAAATGGGAAGAAAGGGGTTTTTTCATCCAAAAAATGTTGACTGTTGACCATGTGTTGACCATGCGTTGACCACGGTTAACTTGCACTTCCACCCTTCAAAATATGTTTTTGACTCTTATAACTCATTTGAAATCCTATAAACATGAACCAATAGTGCAAATTGATCAGGAAACACGTTCCAGAGCCAATGGAATGGTCAGATATCTGAAAAAAGGTTGGTAAGACCAAAATACCCTCCCGGACCCCTTATTGGCCTAAAACTCAACTTTTGGCCTAAAAACTCAAAATGAGGATTAAGGTCTCGGGGCTCTAAGTCAATGTTCAACTAGACCAAACTCGATGTTCTAGATGCAACAGAACTGATAAAATTCTCATCCTATGCTCGAATCTCAAAATATTGACTGAAGTCAAACCAACTCATTTAAAACCACACTTTTTAATTTAAGAACTCAAATTCACGTATCAACCCCAAATATGATTTCGATGACTCTCCTAGACCAATTTCAATATTTTAGAGCTGATGAAATTGATAGAATTCCATTCTAAGACCTGTAGCTCTAATTGGTATCAAAAATGACTTTTTAACATCTTAACTCTATAAAATTCTAGAACTTGCCCAGTTCACAAAATATTAAGACTTTAACACATTAAACCATACAAACTAATCAAATAACACTCGAGGGCACTAATGAGAGGTGTAAAATGGTAATTTCACAAAAAAAATTCAAAAATGACCCTTAAGGTCATTACAACATCCACCATTAAAAATGATATTCATTCTCGAACATAAGAATAAGAAATGTACATGGGGTCTCAAAAGCTGAGTGTACCGAGCCCGTATATTAGACTCTAAATCCCAAGTCGCCTCCTCAATAGGCCGATGCCGCTATTGCACCTTGACTGAAGCGATCTCTTTGATCCTGAGCCTACAAAGCTGCCTGTCTAGGATGGCTACCAGAACCTCCTCATAAGTCAAATCCGGACCCAACTCTACCGCATGATAAGAGATCATATGGGACTCATTCGATATATACTTGTGAAGCATAGAAATATGAAACACCGTATGGACAACTGATATTCTAGGGGGTAAGTCCAACTCATTAGCCATCTGCCCACTCTCCCTTGAATCTCAAACGGGCCAAAAAACCTTGAGCCAAGCTTGCCCTTATTTCTGAACCTCATTACTCCCTTCATGAGCGATATTTTAAGCCACACAAAATCACCCATTATGAACTCTAAGGAACGAACCCTCCGGTTAGCATAGTTTTGACGACTTTGAGTTGTCAATAGTCGACTCTAAATCAAGCGTACCCTCTCTATAAAATCTCTGAGTAAGTTAGTATCAATTTATCGACCACTACGGAATCAAACCACCCAATAGTTGATCGACACTTACGACCATACAATGCCTCAAATGGTGTCATATGAATGCTGGAGTGATAACTATTATTATAGGCAAACTCTGCTTAGGGTAAGTGTTGGTTCTATCGGGTATCAAAATCAATCACACAGGCTCTAAGCATATCCTCCAACACCTGAATAGTCCGCTCAGAATGGCCATCAGTCTAGGGATGAAATGCTGAACTCAGTTCTAATCGTGTACCCAAACCATGCTGCAATGCCTCCCAAAAGTGAGAGGTGAACACTGAATCCCAATACGACACAATAGAGATAGGTACCCCATGCAACCTAAAAATCTCACGAAGGTAGATCTTAGCTAACTACTCTGCATTGTAGCTAGTCTTTATCGAAAGGAAATGGGCTGATTTAGTCAATTGGTCCACAATCACCCAAATAGAGTCATACTTACCCAATGCCATGGGTAATCCATACACAAAATCCATGGTGATACGTTCCCACTTCCACTTGGGAATGGGCATCATTTGCATAGGACCACCCAATTTATGATGCTTATACTTCACATGTTGGCAATTCAGATACTTAGCCATAAAATCAACAATGTCCCTCTTCATGCCATACTATAAAATCAACAATGTCCCTCTTCATGCCATACCACTAATAGTGTTATTTCAAGTCATGAAACATCTTTGCCGCTCCTTGGTGAATAGAATACTTGGAGCATGGAGCCTCCTCCAATATCATACATACCCAATCACTAACCTTGGGCACACAAATGGGACCATTGATCCTCAAAACCCCCTTTGAATCAAGAAAGGTTGATTTAACTTCACCTCTCAACACCTTGTCTCAAATGGCCCTCAACTTATCATACTCAAACTGGTGTGTACAAATCTGATCCATCAAAGTAGATCTAGCCTCCACAAAGTCCAAAATGCTATGATATGTTGAAATATCAAGTCAAACCAACTACCTAGCCAATGACTGAACCTCCAAAGCCAAAGGCCTCTTATCCGCCTTAAGGAAGGTCAAATTACCTATACTAGATGCTTTACGACTTAGGGCATCCACTACCACATTAGCTTTGCCTGGATGATAAAGAATGGTGATGTTATTTCTTTTAACAACTCCAACCATCTACACTGCCTCGTGTTTAATTCTGCTGAGAAAAGATATACTTAAGGCTATGATGGTCAGTAAAGACCTCACAATGCACACCATAGAGATAGTGCCTCTACAACTTTAAAATGAACACCACCGCCGTCAACTCTAAGTCATGGGTAGGATAGTTCTTCTCATGTACCTTCAACTGTCGAGAAGCATAAGCTATAATTCTACCCTTTTTTATCAATACACCACCCAAGCCAACTCTCAAAGTATCATAAAATACTATAAAGGCCACACCTTCTTCGGGTAAGACTAGAATAGGTGTTGAAGTCAATAACTCCTTGAGCTTTTGAAAGCTCGCCTCACATTCATCAGTCTACTGAAATGCCATGGTCTTTTGAGTTAGCCTAGTCAATGGGGCTACAATAGAAGAGAAGACTTGAATAAACTGACAATAATAGTCTGCCAATCCAGTAAAACTCTGAATCTCGATAACTAAAATAGGCCTAACCCAATCAAAACCACTGCAACCTTGTCCGGATTGACCATAATACCATCCTTGGTCATCATATGACCCAAGAATGCTATGGACTCGAGCCAAAACTCACATTTGGCGAATTTTGCATACAACTTCTCCTCTTTTAATCTCTGAAGAACTGTCCTAAAGTAACTAACATGGTCCGCCTCATTCTTGGAATAAACCAAGATATCATCAACAAACAAAATCACAAATGAATCCAAATAAGGCCTAAATACTCGATTTATACTCTCCATAAAAGAAGCCAGGGCATTAGTTTACCTGAAGGACATAACCACAAACTCATATTGCCTATAACGAGTCATGAATGTAGTCTTTCGGATATCAAATTCCTAAACTCTCAACTGATGGTAATTCAACCTCAAAATTAATTTTAGAGAACACTGATTCACCCTGCAGCTAGTCAAATAAATCATTAATACTAAAAATAGGATACTTGTTCTTGATGGTAAGTTTGTTCAATTATCGATAGTCAATACACATCCTCATAATACCATCCTTCTTCTTCACAAATAAGACCGGTGTACCCCACAGTGGTACACTAGGCCAAATAAACCCCTTATTCAACAAATCTTCCAATTATTCTTTCCACTCCTTCAACTCCGTCGAAGTTATTTGATAAGGAGAAATAGAGATGGGCTTGGCGCCCGACTTCAAATCAATCACAAAATCAATATCACGATTAGGAGGAACACTTGGCAAGTCGGTAGAAAACAGATCCATAAACTCTCTCACCACCTTCGTAGTCTTTAAAGGAGATGACTCTATAATGAGATCATGTATATGAGCTAAATACAACAAAGAACCCTTATCCATTAGACGACGAGCATGCATACAAGATACCACCTCCTTAGGATACAAACTCGGATTAACAATCCAAACTAACCGAGGCAATCTAGGATGAGCTAAGGTCACAGTCTTGGCATAACAATCTAGAATCGCATGATAGGGAGACAACCAATCCATACCCAATATTACATCAAAATTAAGCATATCTAATAAGATCAAGTCTGCCCGAGTCTCTCTACCTGTAAATATCGCTACTCATCCTCGGTACACCCGATCCACCACTAAAGACTCACCCATCAGGGTAGAGACACAATAATTACTGCAAAGGGATCACACACATAATCGATATCCGCGACAAAATAAATCGACACATAAGAATAGGTAGACCTAGGATCCAATAACACTGAAATAGAGGGATGGCAAACTGGGACAATACATGTTATCCCCGCATCGGAGGTCTCTGCTCAGATCCATCCGATATAGCATAACATAGTCTCCAATCACCACTACCACTCTGAGAACCACCAATGAATCATCTCAATAGTTGATATTGGTGCATCATGGACAAATTCTAACCCTAGTTGAATAGAAGAGTAATCACACTTGGGGAAATTTCTTACCTTATACTGAAACTCAAACTCATCACAATAAAACATCATCGAGGACCGCAACCTCGCTGAGGATAACCAGAAGATCCACCAACATTATTTGTACCCTGAATCGGTACATGCATTGACCTACCTTGATATTCCTTGGTGCCCAGACCCAAATAACCTCTACCTCTAGATGAATGACCATTGAACTGACCTTGGTGATGAAACCTCTTGGCACCAACCTGTTTAGCATATTTGATACTCTTGATCCTCCAAGTATGATCAATAATACTTTGAAAGGAACCACCCGATAAAACAAGAGACGCTGTGGCCTTCTGAAGATAACCATCAAATCCCTTCACCAACTTATGAATCTGCTCAAACTCAATGGGAATACTCAACATGGTATACCAAGACAACTCATGGAAGCGAGCCTCATACTCTGATACTAATAAGGAGCCCTTCTCCAATATGTCAATCTCTTCTCTATATTGATCATGAAGACTATATGGCACAAACCTCTTGAGGATACTTCAGTAAGAGGTGCAACACACTCCATGTGCCTCCAAAATATCCAAATTGAAAAACCTATCTTGACACTCGATCAAAAAGTCAGAAGCCTTCTTACCAGTTATACCATCAAACTAGGGAGACAAAGATCTGATAAATCTCTCAAAACTTTTCTGCTCTGATGCACACATAGCAACACTAGCACAAAAATAGGTGAAGTCATAGATCTTGGAGGAATGCAAAGCAGGGCTGAATGGATATCTAAAATCTGAAATCCAAACACTCAAGGTTTAACCATTCACTTCTTCACTTCTTCAGCCCGTTGCTCCACATTCTCATACTCATAAATAGGCTCAGGTGGGTCCTCACTAGATCATCCTCGAGTAGGACCTGCACTCTTAAGACCGACCATTACCTTTAATGCGGAAAAATAGAATATAGGTTCACAACATTTGATATGAATAACTCATACGAAAGGAATCAACAAAATAATTTTCTCCTATTAGGTATCTTGTATCTTCTCAAAGATAAGTACGGATGTCTACATACCGATCCATAAGACTTTACTAGACACCCTATTCATTAACTTATGAGACCGGTAAACCTAGCGCTCTGATATGAATTTGTCATAACTCAAAAATTGAGGTCATAATGGCACACGTCCCAACACCCAATCTGATGTATGAGCCTAAGATTAAATCTCATATGAGACTCCCAAAGGGAAAGTCATGCCACAAAATAAACAAAAACTGAACTTAAATAAAATATCTCAAAACCTGGTGTCATAAGTATAAGAGCATCTAATATAAGGTCTGAATCTAGAGTACATCATAAGTCTCTAAATATAAATAAAGACTACAAAATGAAAGATAGAATTAGTACCGATCTGGATTCCAGGATCTCACCACTAATTTGGAGAAATAAAGCCCGCTAGAAACATTAGCTGCCACGTGGAACACCCTAATACCTGTATCAAAAAGGGACACAGAAGTAGGGGTGAGTCCAATCCCCATGTATTCAGTAGATTTAACCCACTGAGTATAAGGAATTAATCAAATCTATGAAATAGACTAAGAAGCGCTTCCACCTGCACACAAAAAAGTTCTATTTCGGCTACGTTGCCGCCAATTTATATAAAACAACGCGATTAAATTAAACATATAAGTACAATTCAATATCACAATTAATCAGATAAGGCAAAAAATACAAGATGCAATGCAATGAAATCCAATGAGATGCTACAATAATATGGTGATACGGTGGAATCAAGACTTTCGCACAGTGTGTCGTATACACCTGCCAAGCTATACTACTAAGCAAGACCCATGGGGTCTCGCAGACCACATACCTCATCATAATTTCAATGTATCAACTACCTTATTACTCAGCGTGTGGCCAAGGACTCATGAACTAATGTCTCATCCGCTTTCCATCTAACTCGTGGTCAAGGAAACAAAAAAGTGTCACATTTTCTTTCTTAAAATGAATTTCCACAGTTCTCAACTTCCCAATGATCAATGATATGATAAATGAGGATGAATGCATTCACAACACATAAGGCATGGAGGCAATATTCAACTCGATATGTAATATAAGGTTCAAAGTTCTCAAAATTTAACCTAAACATGATATTCACCCTCAATAGACAATAATGGGAAGGAAATACCTCAAATTAAGTGTTCACCCTTTTTCGAAAATGTCTCAGTACTCAGGTATGCTCAAAACTCCTAACTTAACTCCTCGAGAGAGTATAACAAGTCAAATAGTCTCATCACGCCTCTCTCATAGGCAAATCATGAATTACATACTCTCAAAGAAGAAAATATAGCATATAAGCTCCCCACATGGGCTACACAACACAAGTAAGCCCTTACACGGACATCACAATTTAAATAATCCCCCACATGGGCATCTCAAAGTAATTAACAGTCCTAAATTATACTACAACCCTTATTCCAAAGTCTACAATATAGAATCGACTAATTACCCCAACTCAGCCCCAAGAAAGATAGCCAAACCTACCTCGATTATCAAAACCGCACACGAACGCTCCTACCGAATGAGCAATCCTCGAATTCAATCTTCAAAATGACAACCCACTATCAAGAATGGAACATACACGTCACAAGAAGTTCAATGACACCCATATTGTAAGTATTCAAAATTGGGGGTAAAATGGTCCAAAATTGCTTAAAATTTGAAAAGGACAAAAGTGGAATTTTATTTTAAAATCATGTTCTACACATTGAAGGGAGTTCATGATTGAAAATCCCATTAAAATTGAGCAAGAATCAAGTTCTAAATCATAAAAATATAATATTTCTAACTTGGAGGAAAAACCCAAAAACCCACCTTTGAGATCTTGATTTAAAGATATTTTAAAAGATAATAATTGAAGAAATTAGTAAAGAATCGATAAGAGAACTTACCCACATGAGTTTTCTCAAGAAATTACTTTCAAATTCTCCCTCCCAAGCTCCAAATATGATAAACATGGTGAAAGATATTGAAATAGGAAGAAAGGGGTTTTTTCATCCAAAAAAATGTTGATTGTTGACCCTGGTCAACTTGCACTTCCACCCTTCAAAATATATTTTTGATCCTCAAAACTCATTCGAAACCCTATAAACATGAACCAATAATGCTAATTGATCAAAAATATGTTTCGGAGACAATAGAATTGTCAGATTTTTGAAAAAAAATGGGTATGACCAAAATGCTCCCCGGACTCCTTATTGGCCTAAAACTCAACTTTTGGCCTAAAAACTCAAACCGACGATTAAGGTCCCGAGGCTCTAAGTCAATGTTCAGCTAGACCAAATTCGACGTTACGAACGCAACAGAACTGACAAAATTCTCATCCGATGTTCGGATCTCAAAATGTTGACTGAAGTCAAACCAACTCATTTAAAATCACACTTTTCAACTTAAGTCCTCAAATTCACGTATCAACCCCAAATATTAATTTGTAGAGTCCCTTAGACCAATTTTCACATTTTGAATCTAGTGAAACTGACGGAATTCCGTTCCGTGACCCGAAGCTCTGATTGGTACCAAAAACCACTTTTTAACATTTTAACTCTATAAAACTCAAGAACTTGCCCAATTCCTAAACTATTAAGACTTTAACACATTCAACCACACAAACTAATCAAATAACACTCGGGAAGCACTAACTAAAGAGGTAAAATGGTAATTTCGCAAAAATTCCAAAAAATGACCTCAAGATCATTACAATCTAGACATCTTATTTTAGTCTTAAATGGCAGCTAAACATTCCAACTTGTGTTTACTGGGTCTCAAAGACATCTGACGCTGATGTGACACATAAATTTTAGAGGTGTCTAGATAACCATTTTGTATGTTCGAGTGTTCAATTGACAAAGTAAACACGAGTTAAGTGTATAGATATATATATTCAAAGTTGGAGACTTAGAGTGTTTACTTGTCAGCTGAAATTACGTTTGAGTGTCTATTTGTGATAGGTAAACTTTCAATGACCCTACTTCGTATATTGACAACACTTACTTTTTTAGTTAGTATCTATATTTTAAACTTGATGAATGATCGTTGAGATTCTTAATATTGAACTAGCGGCGGTAGATCTATTAGTAAACAAGAGCCGCTAGCTGGATGTCAATCTAATGGATGGACTCATTGTGTAAATATATATTAATATTTCATGTAAAAAATATTAGGTCCAAATGTACCCGTTACAAAAGAGTTGCATTCAGTACTGATCACGTTACACATCTTAGTCCCAAATAAGTTAAAGTCAATCATATAAATCCCACTTTTTATTTAGTTTATTCATTATACTCGTCAATATATATATTTCTCAATTATGATATGATATATATATATTGGATTAGAATAATTTTTTGAACGAGCTAGCTTTTGCTTGGATAATTTGGGATGATGGAGATGGATGGTACTTGTTTTGAATAGAAAAAATATGCATATTATTTGTCACCATTTGCATAGTAGTTTCAAGAAATGATTATTTACGGCCCAAGTGTTATCCTAGATGTTTGTTGTTTTTTTCCATGCAGTGTCATTTTAGATTGTCATTGCTTTTTTCATGACTAAATTTAATGGCGGTCCACCAATGTACTGCAATTTTCACGTACCCTTGTAGGAAAAAGATCTATTTTTTAGTTTGAAAATTTCGGTAAAATCCTAAAATTGTTATGAAATAGAGATTATATAGTAAATATACTAGGAAAAATATATATAGAGAAATTGATATATATTCGATTTTAAATTGATATGCAAACGAACTGAATTAATCTTAGCTACAAAAGAACATAAATTGATGTACAAATTGTCTGCTTGTGCAAGTTTATTTAATGATCACAGGTTTATCCAATTGCAAACTTATCCAATTAAACTTTCATCCAGTAAATTGTGTAATAGATATTCACAATACAATATATTATAAAACCTCCTTGAATGTTCATTTAATAGATAATGTGTCATGTTAAAATCTTACAAAGAAAAAATTAATGAATAAAAATTCTAGTGAAGGGAAAAGGCATAATTTTTTTTCTGAAGTTATATCGAAAAGTCAGTTACACACTTAAAATATCATGACGACCTATTACACATATAAACTACTTAAAAGTAAATTTATTACCCCCTAAAACTGACATGACAAAAAAATAAAAAAATAGCAAGCCAGAATAAAATTAAAGTAAAAAAATTAAAAAAAACCAAAATCACCCCACCCCCCACGTCCTTTCTTCTTCACATCCCACCCATTATCCTCTTCTTCATTCATTATTTTTTCAACACAATTCTTTATTTTTTATCACAATTTTTTATTTTTCATCACAACCTCAAAGTGTGAGACCATGAAATAACATTAAAAAATCTCCCTCCGGCCACCGCCGTCGTTGCCGGTGAATCTTCAAGTGTCTTTGGAACCTACCTGTCCCACTATATCTTTCCTCCATGTACACTCCCCATTTTGAATCTTGATTTGTTTCTTTCAAAATTCATTAAGAAGAAAAAGAATTCTAGCTAAAAATCTATAAGTTAAACTTCTTTTTTATTCCATTGTAGATATGGAATAGAAATTATCTTTCTCTCAAATTGTTCAAATTCAAGCAAAATAAATTTATAAGCAAGAACATTTAATATATTTTGACTAAAAAAAATAGAGAATGCTTGGGTATGGCTGAGAAGATGAAGGAGGGTGAATTTGATTTTGGTGGAGAAGACGATTGGGATTGGGGGGGGAAGATGGGTGGGGTTCTGAGAATTTAAATAATTAATTAGGATTTAATTAATATAAAATATAATTAATAAAAGAAAAGAAAAGAAAAAAGATATAAAAAATTATAATTTCTGACATGGCGCTGAAGTGGCAGTGAGTGTAATACACCACATATTGTGAGAGTGGTGTTGTCAGTTTTACGGGGGCTAATAAATTTACTTTTAGATAGTTTAGGTGTATAATAGATCGCTATGATAGTTTATGTGTGGAACTGATTTTTCAGTACAACTTCAGGGGATAATTTATGCCTTTTCCCTTTTAGTGAATAAAAAAAATACATGTATCTGATAATACGTACTTACTAGCTACTTCATTAGAAACCTTACCAAGAATATTAAATGAAAACAAATCTTGGTTAAGAGAAAAATACTATAAGTATTTTACTCCATCTGATAAAGACCACAATTTAAATGTTCAAATATCCATTGTCACAATTCAAAATGGGTCATTAATGGCACACACACTTAACCTCCTAGGTGGGAGAACAAACGATACAAACCCCAACTTATAAAATATGACAATAACGCGGAAGCTCAATTTATGAGAGTAAGAGATAATAAAACCACTAAAGTCTATTAGATACGTCTTTTCAAAACCTGACAGTCATCACTTTAAGGATATCTAATTCTAAAATACTAAGTCTGAAAATATCAAACACCATAATAAATAAATAACTTGATGTGTCCAAAAACTAAGGTCATCATGTCATGCCCGAGAGAATCCAATACGAGCTAGAAGGAATAGCTCACCTTGGAACCTAATGTGCTGGACACTGGCTAGAACTGAGGTCGAATCAAAGTCGATGGAATACTCGCTACACTCCATAAAATAAAATAAAGAAAAATACAAGTAGGAGTCAATATGGGACATCATGTACTGAGTAGGTATCATCGGGCGACTCAAAATAGAAATCAATATGCATAAAGTAATAGCTGCAAATCAACCATAGCACTTAATAGGTGACAACCACCAAGATCAAGATTAAGTAACAGCACAATGAATAATTAAATAACCAGTCAACAATATTAAGATCACATATGAGGACTCAGACCTCCACATCACGCTCTTTTGAAAATGAGTTATTGGAAATTGGGTAGCGTTAAGTCATTTTAATTTGTTTGTTTTGAATATTATCATACCGGAACGTGAAATCTGATCCAAAAATATATCGTGTCGTACCATAACAACATACCAACCATCCAAACCACAATAATTAAATGCATAGTAAACTTCACACATGATTTAGCATGTGTCGAAATGTGATACCCGATCCAAATGTAATTAATTTAGCATTCTTGATTATTACATTCCACTTCATTAACAATATTTCATCAAACCTTCTTTATTCAAGGTACCATTTTTATAGGGTAAGTTCAATATTATGATTTCACGGTCTTGGAGTTTCAAACCAATCATAACAACATACCAACCATCCAAACCACAACAATTAAATGCATAGTAAACTTCGCACATTACTCAATGACTATCAATCACTATTAAGAGTCTATCTATGATAAGAATAAAACCATAACCTACCTCAGCTGAAAAATCGAAATAAAGTAAGCTAATCCACCAATGTCTTTCCTTTCTTCAATGTCTCACGTTTCCAATCTATCAAGTATACAATATTCGTAAGCAAACGAGTCCGTAGACACCCATATTACTATATGTCTAGTCTAGACCCAAAACTCACATAATTCTATAATCAATTTCTTAAATCTCAAGCCTAGGGTTAAGTCTTAACTCCTCCAAATACATAAATCTAATGATATTCGTATGATATAATATATTTAATATATAATTATATTTACCAATATATCAGAACTTAAAATCTTAACATGATACCATATAGAGAATTCCAACATAGATTAAAGTTTTAAAAAAAGATAGAATTGAAACTTTATCCATGGAAAAAAAAATATGCAGTAGCTAACATAGTATCTATCCTATATATTATTTCACTCATCATATATTTTACATATAATTACCTAATTATTGCTCCCATTAGCCTCAATCATTGACCTAACCCCACTTTCTAATGCCACTCAATAGGTAGCGGTGGCACTTTCAATTTACACATCAATATACAACTAATAAATATTCTTCTTAAATCAATATACATGTATACAAGAATTAAAGCTTGGTTAAAGATTTCTGTTTACTTGATAGGCTTGTGCTTTCAGTGTATGCACTGCTTTCTCTTTGGTGTGCAGATGGAAGCTGTGTGCCCTCTTCCTTCTTTTTTAAAAATTAATTATGTACTAAAAATGACAAACCCTACTAAACTATTTTAATAAATATAAAAAAAGTGGTATATGATATTAAATAAATTAACACTTTAGCCCATCAATTAAATTAATTATTTAAAATCACTCATCAACTAATTAACCAAAGTTATCGAATAGTCCAAAATACCCACTAAAAACTTACGAGATGAGTCTTTTATGAAATAAAAAGTTTTAATTCTTAAAACGACCTAATGGGTAGTTACAACAGATACCAATTTACCCGTCGTTCATCCCCAAACGATCAAAAAAAGAGCAAGGGTAGAAAAGGGTACCTGACTCGACGAACAAATGTAGATATATTCCATACATATCAACCTCAATCTCCCAAGTATATTCCTCAACAAGATGATTCCTCCACTAGACCTTCATAGGCACAATCTCCCTTGACCTCAACTTGCGGACCTCTCTATCAAGAATAGCTACAGGCTCCTCCTCATAAGACAAATACTCATCAAGAAAGACCGAATTCCAGTGAATAATATAGTTTCCATCAGCATGATATTTCTTTAGCATAGACACATGAAACACTGGGTGTACCCTGGATAAATGTGGAGGTAAAGACAACTCATAGGCCACATCTCCAACACGCTTAAGAACTTCAAATGATCCAATATACCTTTTTTTTAAACGGACCTAACCCAAAGATCTTATCCCTTGTGGCGGTCAGGGATTTAGCCACCCCCAAGCCTTAACATATAACTAAAATGATAAAAGTACAAGGAGGGGGACGTAAATCTTACCTCCATTCTTAAGTTGGTTCATGAATCGGCTAACCTACTAAGGTCGTATAACTCATCCCCTGTACAGTAAGGTGCCTCTTAAATACAAGAAAAAAGAAAGACCCTATGAGATGACTCCTCTCAATTCAAAATATCTAGGAAAGTAGTAAACGAGGAAGACTACCCCCTTTAAAAAATAGTCCTAACTACAAGATCTTCAAAGGAGCTATAACTAACTAGTAGAGAGAGCCAATGTGAAAAATCAGTAGTACATCAAGTATGGGGAGCTCATGTTGGTGTCTTGATCCGCTTGAATACATGTTTGCATTGGAGGATATGATCAAGCATATGGTAGTACATGACAGAGAATCTTGGAAGACCTCCAAGAGTAGTTGAACTGTTGCAGCTTTGAAGGTTGTTGCAAGTTGGTGGTGTTTATGTAGTGTTGGATGCTGTAACTCTTCAGTGTGCAAGACGATCACATTTCTGTAGTTGGATATTACAGTTCTGCAGTGTACAATGACCCCTGCATCTTTGGTTGTGTGTGTTGAAGCTTGAAATCTAGGAGTGATGCAGCCTGCAGTGAACCTACACAAAAGAAGCAAACAAGAAGGGGACTCCAAGTGTTGGAGAAACACCAACATAAGAGCACAGTAAATGGAGAGCTCTTGTTGGTTTCTTGAGTGAAAGAATTCCAAGAGTAGTTTCCCTTGTAGATCTGCAATATACTGCAGCTTTGAAATGTACTGAATAGCTACATGGGGTTGCTTCTATGCATACATGTTGTCCTTGGAAGTACTCCAAAAGGAAGCTCGACTGTTGCAACTCTGCAATGTGTTGCAGTTTGTTGGAAACTGAAGAGTTGTAAGTGTGATTGAGGTGGGAATTCTATAGTTGGTTGTGTAGTTGAGGAACTTCTTGGTGGAATATATAGCTCAACAATGTACCTGCACAAAGAAGCAAACAAGGAGGGAATCCAAGTGTTGGATCAAGTGCTGCAGCTCTGCATTTGTACCTGCACAGCAAAGCAATGAAAAAAGGACCCTATTCTAGTCCTTACCTCTAGTCGTAAGTTGGTTTGTCTAGGGAAGCAATAAATGAGAGAGACTCTCCCTTTTACGAAGGTCCTAACTATGAAATCTTCAAAGTAGCTATAACTATGAAATAAAGACAGCCAAGTTGAAGAATAAGCTAGAACATTAAAGATGATATACATAGGAAAAATCATGGTGGTTTCCTGATCCGCTTGAGTCTTCTTCTTCTGAAATTAGCCATGCCCAACTTGTCTAATTCCATTTGAGCTCTAGCTTCTTTGGGGAGATCTTTCTTAGTGAAATAAAGTTCTGGAGAAGTGCATTTGTGACTGTGTTTGGACAATGCATCAGTTGTGAAGTTGGCTTCTCTAAAGATATGGTTGTAGTTGAAAACTTGGAATTGATTGTTGATGTTGTTTAACTTGTACAACATCTCTTTGATGGACCAAGGGGGCTTTGCTTGTTGTTGCAGCCACTTGATTAGAAGCTGAGAGTCCTCGCTTACCAAATCTCACCACACCCTTCATGGGTGAAACTTTCAACAACACTTGCTCTCCCTCCATAAACTTCATGTCCCTAATTTTTTGGTCTGCATACTCCTTCTAACTGCTCTGAGCTGTTAGAAGCTTCTCCTGAATGAATTTCACCTTCTCTAATAATTCCCTCAAAAGATTAGTTCCCCAAGGTCTCACCTCAGATGCATTAAACTAACCAATAGGAGACCTACATCTTCTCTCATACAATGCCTTAAACGGAGCCATATCAATACTAGAGTGATAGCTATTATTGTATAAGACCTCTACCAAGGGTAGGAACTGATCCCAATGACCACCAAAATCTATCACGTATGCACGAAACATATCCTCTAGCACTTGAATTATCCTCTCAGACTGCCTATCGGTCTAAGGGTGAAATGCAGTACGAATATCCAATCTAGTACCTAACTTAGCATGCAAGGTCCTCTAAAAGTTAGAAGTAAATTACGTACCTCTATTATATATGATGGAAATCAGAACTCCATGCAATCAAACAATCTCACAAATATAGATTTTGGCTAATTTTTTGCATTATAATTCACCTTAACTGGAATGAAGTGTGTGATTTAGTTAACATGTCAACAATAATCCATATCGAATCAAACTTACCAGTGTCTTTGGAAGACCAACCACGAAATGCATTGCAGTCCTTTTCCACTTCCATTTAGGAATTGACATTCTCTGAAGTGTCCCTCCAGGCTTCTGGTGCTCATATTTTATCTGCTGACAATTCAGATACCGAAAAATAAAATTAACAATGTAAAGCTTCATTCTACTCCACCAATAATACTGTCTCAGATCATGATACATCTTGGTTACACCAGAATGTATTGAGTACCTCGAACTATGAGCCTCTATAGGAATAATCTTAATCAAATCATCATATACCTCGTGCCAAAATTTAGAGATATTCTTGGTCACCCTAATAATTTTGTATACTATGAGCATAGAACCTCTATTTACCATCAAGTGTCTATGTAACGCATTACAACAGTCTGTATAGTCCCAAAAAAAGAGTAGTTTCAATCCTCTTAAAAATCTCAATAACCATGTAGAACTGTAGGTCTATACCATAGTGCCCTCATAAGTCATCTACCATAATTCAAACAATCCAAACCAACATAAAAACGTAGCATCTTTCACACATCACTTCTTGTCACTTAAATCAAAACCAAACTTCGTAAAAGTCATTGATAAACCCCTAGTAAGTTTGTGGCGAACTAGTTTGCATTGCATGGTCATATATGAATTCGAAGGCAAAAATCCATACCACCTTCAACTCTGATTCAAAGTTCTATACTAGATGTATTATTCCTTCACTTCCTTAGATTCTTTCCATGAAAAAAAATTCAAATACTTTGAACCCTTTAATATATCAGACTCTTGTTCGTTTCACTAACTTGTTTACCAATCTTATTCTTTGATCAACAACCCATTATATTTTACCTCATACTCTAAATCAAAATTTTTAGTGAAACCCTCCCTTAGGTCCTTTAACAATCAAAAGTAATCAAATTTACGATTCAAACCATGCACAATTCCTTCTAAATGCTCAATATCCGATGCGATCGATCATTTCTTACCTTATCAATCCATATACCTTGACAAAATATACTACCACGAACGTTGACTCACAATGAAAAACTTGAATTCTAATTCATATCGTGTCACATAATTCCCTTATTTATGAACATTAGCTCATACCTTGAAATTTTTATGAACTCACATATTTTAGTTTATCATAGATCGCCCCTCCATCGACTTTACTATATCCTTCGTTAAAAAATCAAGTATATCAGATATCAAACTAGAAGCCACAAAAGAACTTATCACCACACTCGAGCAGAACGCATGTAGACTTTTTTCTCAAAGCTTATCGAAAAAATCTTAACCTATATAAATGACACGTAACATGTACACTATCACCATAACTAGAGCAAAACATATGGAATCACGTGTCTCTAAATCTAATTCTTCACTCTCTCTGAATATACATCTTTGGCCTTGCAATCATAGTAACTATCTTTGTTCTCGCCTCCTTCCGAAGGTTGGACTACATCCCACTAATTCTTTCCATTTATGACTCTAGCTCATTTCAATTCTATTCGAGTAGTGTCTCAACACATTCTATAACTTTTCATATGACTGCACTGCTCACCAAATAGTATCAAACCACAACCTTAGATACTCACAAGTCATTATTACCATATCAAATTTGTTTAACCAAAAATTCTTATCCTATAGTTGCATCCCAATCACAATCTATCACGAACTCTTGTTACCATCATGCTCAGTTTCCATTGCCATTACCACAAGTCAACCTTGTCGTCCACATGACACCTCAAACCCAACTTTACCAACCAAATCCAAAGGTCTAACCCAATTTTATACGCACGTTCTTACTAAAATCTTCGATTGCCTTTACCCAAGTTTACTTATTGGGTCTTTCTGTACCCATAATCTTGTCGTTACTATACCGATCCACTCTCTTGGAGCTTACGATGAAATCACTGATCCTTATTTAGAACCTTTGGAATATACTCGACAACCTAAACGCATTAATCGTATCAAAGATCTACCCCTAGAACACATCATACCTATCGAAAAGATTGTACTCAAATAGCCCACACATTTATATCCATTAAATAGCTGCAAAACATTACCAAATTCGCTCTATCTCTAGACCTAGTGATATGTATTCTTTCGTAGAATAGTTTGCTAGCAGAAGTAACACAATCTATAACTCTAACTGAGTAAACATTGATATCGTTATAGTAGTTGTATCATGACCCTCTTTGATATACACTCAATCTATGTAACCATTGTAGAGATTTTGATCTCAATCATTTCACAAAGAGGCAAAATCTGCTCTTCTGGACTGAAGCAAAGCTGAGTATCATATTTGGATAAGGCACGAAACCCGGCCTCATAGGCTGCAATAGACATCATCCCTTACTCTATATTTAGGAACTCATCTCTCCTCTTGTCCCTTAAGTTTCAAGCGATATACTTCTACATAAAGAAGTCAGAAGACGCTTCCCAAGTCATATAGAACCGCTAACAACACCATAAAAAATGTTAGATCAATAGGTACGATTGTAAACAACCCTTAAGAGCAACATAACTAGACTCAATGCTCCCTACATTCAATCACACATAACCGAGATGTGTCCTCGACGACTAGATGATTTTCAGACTGTCGGACAACTGTAAGTATTTATGTTAGCTCTTCTAATATTCCTATAAGCAAAGTGGTGCTTGTAAAACCATTTGTATACTTCAACTAACCAAAACAACACCAAATGTTCCATAACTCAAATGCCCAAGTCTAACCAAGGATGTCACCCTGCTAATATGACAATTAGAGGATTGGTACATCTATTCCACCTCTAAGGAATCACCTACAGAAATGGAAACACGCACGAGCATATATAGTGAGTCATACTCCAAGACTATTCAAAATGAAGTAGGTAGTCACATAAGAATATACGGAACCAAGGTCGAATAACACAAGATACTTCTTATATAGTGCCCATATCAAACATTTTTATTCATCTGACTCCATCTTTTCGAGTTTTAGCTACCCACAATCAACCAGTATGATCCCCATTAAAATTACACACATACTCGATTTATCAAATACCACATATTCCTTATAGTACTCCACTTTAGTACCAGCTCTAACGAATGGCTCAGTCGTTGTTGTTTCTCTAGTTCTGATCATTTGCGAAAATAGAGTGAAGAAGGACAGATACCAATTTTTATCACCTAGATACTAATTGGATTCAAGTAATAGCACGAAAGAAAGAAGGAACGAAGTTTTCCTAAGGTCTTGTAGCCTCTCAAAAAAAGTAAAGGCATCCCCGTACCATTTCGCAAGACTCTACTAGACTTGTCTTTGTTGTGATGAGATCACCGAACCTGAAGCTCTAATACCAAGTTTGTCACGATCCAAAATGGGTAATGAGTGGCACCCACACTTAACCTCCTAGGTGAGAGAACTAACGATACAAACCCCAACTTATAAAATATGACAATAATGCGGAAGCTCAATTTATGAGAGTAAGAGATAATAAAACCACTAAAGTCTATTAGATACGTCTTTTCAAAACCTGAAAGTCATCACTTCAAGGATATCTAATTCTAAAATACTAAGTCTGAAAATATCAAATACCATAATAAATAAATAACTTGATGTGTCCAAAAACTAAGGACATCATGCCATGTTCGAGAGAATCCAATACGAGCTATAAGGAATAGCTCATCCTGGAACCTGATGTGCTGGACACTGGCTAGAACTGAGGTCAAGTCAAAGTTGATGGAATACTCGCTACATTCCACAAAATAAAATAAAGAAAAATACAAGTAGGAGTCAATACGGGACATCATGTAATGAGTAGGTATCATCGACCGACTCAAAATAGAAATTAATATGCATAAAGTAATAGCGGGAAATCAACCATAGCATGTAACAAGTGACAACCAACAAGATCAAGATCAAGTGACAACACAATGAACAATTACATAACCAGTCAACAATATTAAGATCACATATGAGGACTCAAGCCTCCACATCACGCTCTTTTGGGAAATGAGTTATTGGAGATTGGGTAGCATTAATTCATTTTAATTTATTTTTTTTGAATATTACTGTGTCAGAATATGACACCTGATCCAAAAATATATCGTGTCGAAACGTGACATCCGATCTAAATATACTGTGTTAGAACATAACACCCGATTCAAATATACTGTGTCGAAATGTGATACCCGATCCAAATATAATTAATTTAGCATTCTTGATTATTACATTCCACTTCATTAACAATATTTCATCAAACCTTCTTTATTCAAGGCACCATTTTTATAGGGTAAGTTCAATATTATGATTTCACGGTCTTGGAGTTTCAAACCAATCATAACAACATACCAACCATCCAAACCACAACAATTAAATGCATAGTAAACTTCGCACATTACTCAATGACTATCAATCACTATTAAGAGTCTATCTATGATAAGAATAAAACCATAACCTACCTCAGCTGAAAAATCGAAATAAAGTAAGCTAATCCACCAATGTCTTTCCTTTCTTCAATGCCTCACGTTTCCAATCTATCAAGTATACAATATTCGTAAGCAAACGAGTCCGTAGACACCCATATTACTATATGTCTAGTCTAGACCCAAAACTCACATAATTCTATAATCAATTTCTTAAATCTCAAGCCTAGGGTTAAGTCTTAACTCCTCCAAATATCATAAATCTAATGATATTCGTATGATATAATATATTTAATATATAATTATATTTACCAATATATCAGAACTTAAAATCTTAACATGATACCATATAGAGAATTCCAACATAGATTAAAGTTTTAAAAAAAGATAGAATTGAAACTTTATCCACGGAAAAAAAATATATGCAGTAGCTAACATAGTATCTATCCTATATATTATTTCACTCATCATATATTTTACATATAATTACCTAATTATTGCTCCCATTAGCCTCAATCATTGACCTAACCCCACTTTCTAATGCCACTCAATAGGTAGCGGTGGCACTTTCAATTTACACATCAATATACAACTAATAAATATTCTTCTTAAATCAATATACATGTATACAAGAATTAAAGCTTGGTTAAAGATTTCTGTTTACTTGAGAGGCTTGTACTTTCAGTGTATGCACTGCTTTCTCTTTGGTGTGCAGATGAAAGCTGCGTGCCCTCTTCCTTCTTTTTTAAAAATTAATTATGTACTAAAAATGACAAACTCTACTAAATTATTTTAATAAATATAAGAAAAGTGGTATATGATATTAAATAAATTAACACTTTAGCCCATCAATTAAATCAATTAATTAAAATTACCCATTAATTAATTAATCGAAGTTATCGAATAGTTCAAAATACCCACTAAAAATTTACGAGATGAGTCTTTTATGAAATAAAAAGTTTTAGTTCTCAAAATGACCTAATGGGTCGTTACATCCATATTCTAATCCTGAATATCATCTTCATAAGAGTTGAAGTTGTTGAGGACTTGGTAAACAAATCTATAGAATTACTATCTGAACGACTTTGTTGTATATGTATATGAATATCATCGTTCTTTTGGGATCACGTACAAACAATAATTTTGGTGAAATGTGTTTGATTTTGTCTCTTTTTATAAACTATTTCTTTAATTGGGGTATCCATGCACCATTGTCTTTATATATGACTGTGGGTATGGGTGTTCACGGGTCAATTTAGATTAGTTATTGATTAAAATCAAAAGCAAATCAGTTTAATCGAGTTTTAAATTATTAAAATCAAATCAAATTAAATACAATATACATTTATCAGTTTGATCATTATTGATTTTGATTTGATTCTTCAGTTATTAATCATATACGAAATAAAAGAAACGTTTCATTTAAAAGGGAGGAAAGACAAATAATTCATTCAAAAAGAAAAATAGTTAGAGCAGTTGACATTACAGAACTTTCAGCCACTAAATTTATTGTGAACAATGCTCCAAAATTCACCACTTTTGACTTCGACAAAAGAGAGTGACATTTTCAATCCCACCAAAATTTGTCATAGGCATTCATATACATAAAACTAACAAGATAAATGCTTTCGTCTTGGGGTTTTTTGCTTACATAAATAAATTATAATTTTTTAAAAAATAAAACATATATACAAATTTAAAATTGTTCATAAAAATTAGATATTATGTATATATAATTATAAAAATTATGTATATAATTTATCAATTCGAGCCGATTATTTCTTCGATTTCTTTAACAAAATCAAAAGCAAATCAAACATTATCAATTTTCAAGTAGCAATAATACACTGCTTTGTAGATTGTTATGATATGGTATACATATTCATGTAAATAGATAATCTGATTAAGATCGAATTTTATGTAGATCAGATAAATAACATGTGCATTTGCATGACCAACAAAATTTGTATTGCCTTTGTTAGCAGAAATAGATTCATATCAATTGTTCTTTTTAGATATCACAATATATGCTTAACTCCATTTCAATTATTCGTGTAGAAGAAAAAATATATCTTGTTGGTAAAATTAATAAAAAATGCTATGTCGAAACTTGTAGTGTTAACAAAATATATATGCGCACCAATTGAACTAACAATGATATTTTAGGACTAACAAGCTTTTTATTCTTCTTCTTTGAGGTGGAAATTGATCTTTATTCACTTAAGTGAGAAGACAATTAGCGAGTACTTAAAGAATGTGCATCGTCCATGTAAAATTGTTTAAAACTTTTTCAGTATTGGCGGATTGATGGGTAAATATATCGTCTGCTAAATATTTGATTTACATATCAAGACAAAATTTTATTTAATTTTTTCAAGATCTTTCTTTAAATATTTAATTGCCTAATGAAGTTCTTTTGGAGTTTCAATGGAATTTATGTCATCAATATAAACAAAAATAACAAATTCTGATATTGTTTTCTGAACAAAAACACGTGAACAAATAACATCATTTATATAACCTTCACTCAATAAGTACTCATTGTGACGATTATACCAAATACGTCTTGATCCCTTTAAATCATATAATAATCTTTGTAATCTGATTGAGTACATTTTTCGAGACTTCGAATCATATACTTTAGGTATTTTGGATTCTTTTAAAAAATTTATATATCAAGTGAGCTATAAAGATAAGCTATAAACATATTCATATGATGCATTTCAGAATTTTCATATACAATTAAATTGATGAGATATCAAAATATCATGACAGACATTCAAAACAAGTGAATATGTTTCTTCATAGACAATCTTCACAAATTTAACTGACTATTTGACATGATAATCCTACAGTATCACGATATGATTTATATATGATTTTATAAATCAAATATGACTAACTAGAAACATTGGCTAGGAAGCATGTAATGACATAATTTTTATATGTGTTTAGATGCATAATATGACTTGGTGTTTGTTGCTCATTATAATTGTACTATTTTACCTTACGTGCACATGATTGATGAGTTGAGATGGTGCTAGGCTGCTAGCATCATACCAATTATAGGCAGTACTCAATTCACACTCTCTACGGTTGCCACTAATGATACACACAGTTGATTGGGTTATTATATTAATGAAGATGATATTGACTGGGAAGATAAATACGACATTCGATTGAGTTAATCATGTATACATATTATTGCACTTGCATTATATGATATACTTTATACATAAAAAACATGGTATTATTAGAGATTTGGGTAACCTGTAGTGATAGTGGACGGCTCAACGATCTTGATGAGTGTAGGCTCATCCTTGTTTTTTAGCTCTATGCAAATTCTTTCATTAGTACAACTGTTGATCATGTTTGATCTTATTTAATAATAATATGAGAATTCAAATGAGATGAGTGACACTTCAAGTTGGTTCTTATTACTATTATTAATTATTAATAAGAGGGAAAGAGGAGCTTTCCGTCAATGTGAATTTACAAAAAATAGCTAGTTATAATTTAACAAAAGTTCTTTTGTACCAAATCACAAATTTAGAATCTAAATAGTGCTCTTTGATTGTGTATTTAAAATTTGGGTAAGAATTTAGACTTGAATTATTTGATTTTCGCTGTTTTTGAGTAATCTTATTTCATCAGTTGAATTACAACTTTTTTTTTATTATGATATTAAACTGGGTTGATAAAGGACATGGCTCAATGTGTAGTAATAACACTTGAGGTACCCATGAATCTGGGTTGTGGCGCAGTAACTCTTAAAGCCTTGAGAAATAAATAAACACCAGCAATTTCTTTATGCAGCTTATAAATTCTCCATTTGTTAATTTTGTTGAACTTTTCTTTCAAATTTGAATCATAATAGTTCAGTTGGTTAACCAGATAAACTTTCATCTTATTGGTGAGAGTACGATTCTCCACCTGTAATCCCATTTTCATTTCCCTCCCCCCCCCCCCCCCCCTTTTTTTTTTTAAAAAAAAAAGAACTCTTCCCAAACATCATTTGTATTCTTAGCATTACACTATACCGATCACCAAATCTTTCGGATGGGCTCGTTATCCATACAATGACGTTACATTGATCCCAATGATGTGCCATTTTGGACCAAAAATCTCTTTCTCCGAATTCATTGATTAGCCTTAACTTGTTCTTTTTAAGTATAAAGGATTGTAATGGGTGGACAATGCAATGCTAAGTTGTACATTAATATAGCGGTAAATGATGTTTTCTTCCAAAACATCGTATTAGCTCAACCTGAAATCCTACAAAACTTTAAAATGCCCAACTACTTATTGATTAAAAAACCTTTTTAAATAATTTGGACACCTAGAAAGAACTAAGTGGAGATTGCCTCCAGTATTTTTCCATCCTGTAACTTCGATACATTGCTGTATATAAGCCACAAATTTAAGAGTGGATATAAACAGCAATAAAAACAAAAGTGAAACAAGACCCTTAAATATGCAGCTTAACTTGGCTTGAATCCAGCAATGTGTTGAACACTACTGGAGGTGAGGTGATCTCCCAAGAGAGAAGACATATACTTGGGAGTGGGGGATTTGAAATTAGAAGCAAGTAGAGAGGAGACAAATGCTTGTGCATCCAAAACAAAATCTATATAACTCAAGAGTTATCAGTTACAGCATTAAAGCAGTAGAATACAGAGCCAAATCTTCCTCTGATTGTTCAATCAACAGTACCTGGAATATTCCAGTTCATTGTTTGCTGTACAGAAACCCCGCTTAGAAAGGGGAAAGGAAAGAAAACAAAAAGGATTCTTCCTGCTTTAGTTCCAGGTTTACTCTTTTCTATCTTCTATGGGACAACATAAATATACAAGTTTGGTGCCATTAATGTCTTCATGAAGGGTCAGCTATACACTGAATAACTGGAAGCCAACCTCCAAAAGCAAATGAATCATTAGTTCTTGGCTCATGTTAGTTATCAAGTCCAATCAGGCAGATGATATTTGGACAAGCCGCCATAATTTCAAGAGATGCTTTTAGTGACAGAGGGTCAATATATTCTCATTGGGAAGTGCTTCATCTTTGGAACACTAGACCCAAATAACAGGTGGAAGAAATCAGGTTGATCTAACTGACAATACATAATGAAGTTCTGCCCAGATGCCATTACATTTCCTAGTCTATCCTCATAATAGGAGATTCTTGTTGCACAAAACAGCTGCCTTCAAACGTGCTATAAGCTGAAAGCAAATTTAAACATGAAACTTTTGAAGTCTCCATCAATAATGTCTGATATACATCTCATGTTCCACCTGTGCGACCTGCCAAGGGAGGACAAGGGTTGAGATCTACCGAAGAAATCAATTTCACATGATCCCTTAAAAGTTGCTGTGACACCCGATTGGCCAAGGCTGATTGCCCATTGCAAAGTTCTCCTGTGGCATGCATCCCAAACTGCTTTCCCAGAGCATCATATTCAACGGATGCCAATTCTCGGAAAGCATGAGATCCTGATGGTGACCCTCGTAAAACATCAGGATCCCAATAAGAAGAGCCACTCATATAAGGACTACTTGGAACTGTTCTGGCCTCTTGCAAGTAAACTGACTGATTAATGTGACGAAATGGGATAGCACCATTCCCTCCAGAGATTGGTGTTGATGAGCCAGATGTGTTGAGAGGGCTGGATATAGGTGAGGGAGACATCCTCCCATTTAGGTTTTGAGGTGACCTTGGATGTAAAAGAGGACTACCTATTGGGGAGACTGGGCAAGATATGTTCCTCGGAATGTGGATATCACTGTACAATGAAGAAGAAGTCAGCAATCAGAAGTACGAATACTATTGTCATGCAGTTTTCTTTTACTCCAAGTATATTGAGATGAGAAAAATTATAAATTTAATGGGAAATTCTTTCCTCTTTAAAATTTTCTCAACAATGAATCAGAGGGCATTTGAAAGTTTTTAAGTAATCAAGAGACTAGACCTGCAGTGAAATTTAGATTTTGACGCTCTGGATGAGTGGATAGCAAGCCTTTCCGAATCTGGCATAGGATAATTTCTTACAGATCCAACGCCCTAAATCAAATTTGTAAACAACACAGCAGTTAACATCAACCCAGGGCACAAAATTCCAAAATAAAGAAACCATGCCAGGTCAACCTATTATTTTCTTGTTATCAATATGTTAAAGATCGATTCTGTAAATTGAAAAGTTCACTTGGAATTACAATTTGCACACATTCACACATCAAGGTTTGTTGTACGTCTTTAGCAGGGTCTCGGTCTTTTATTCCTAAAACTATTCTAATGTGGGACCAATAATTATTACCTGTTTTAAAGAAGAAATGGCCCCTTTTACCATGTGCAGAACTAAGAGATCAAATCTAATGATGATTAGCAACTTGGCATGAAGATGCATCTTCATTTCGCACATTCTGCACCAGGATGCTCAGTCTCAATTGCTTGATGTCTATAATAGAAGCTCAAATCAAAATTTGTTTCTTTTAAAAAAAGAAACTGAAAAGAAGATGTTAAATATCACCATCTTCTGCAATTTCTCCTATGGTCTCTTCTTTTCTGAGGTTGTGGGTGGGGTTCTCGGTTTGCTAATACACCAACACTACTTATTCTCTTTTGAGTGAAGAAGCAAAAGACACCTCATCTCACTGATCTTACTAAATTGTGCAAAAGCATTAGCAGCAAGCAATTAAACACAAAGGGAGGCAAGGACAAAAGAGATGTCATTTACCGTGAAATATCTTTATGCTATGCACACATTCAGTGGCTTCATTGACCCTTTTTGTTTACTCTAGTAAAGTGGGAACTGGGAAGAGAAGAGAAGCAAACGGAATGGGGGAAAGATTAATTTTTTGAAGTTTCCTCCACCGTCAAAATGAAGTTTAGTTTGTCAGTCTCCGAAAATGAAAAAAACTTTCCAAGACAGTTCAGAGAACCAACCCAATGGTCAACAAGTTGGAACTTTCTCTCCTGATTCACTGTCCTGCCTAAAAAAATAATTAAACTATTTAGTGAAGGCCAAGAATTGGAGACATTGTTAGTGTCCCTAAAAACCTTGCCTCTTTATTAACCTGACTTCTAAAGATAAGCCAAAATGATCCCTAGAACCTACTAATTTGCCACAGAGCAAGATAAGCATGCAAGAATACAATCCTAAGCCTTTTTGATCAGTTATTTAAAAATTATGTTCACTAAACATGGAGCACTACGATGGTGATGTGAACTGTACGAGCAAATAATCCTAAACCTTGACAATACTAACGTCCAAGTTACATCATATACCAGTCCAGAGTAAGCAAACCATATTTCAGAATCTAGGCAACTTCCATGCAACTGTCCAAATTACTCTGTAATTTCCATGCAACTGTCTAAAATTACTCTTACTGAAATATGCTAAGGTACCTTCTTTGTATGTCATTATTAATAAAATTACCTTACCATTATAAATAGAATAAAAAAAAATTACCGTATGATTATATTACAGACAACTAGATCAATCCCAAACATTGACATATACGAATCTGAATCAAGAACGGACTTATGAGTAAATAAGGTGTTTCCTTGTTCTGGGATCCTTTATCTTTGTTTTATTTTTAATCAGAACTCAATGATGAAAGCCTCACTACTGAAGATGCATAATCAATCAGCTTATTTTGCTCAGCTGCTGATAGTAATAATTGTTTATGGTTTTAGAACAAAAGAAGAAATCAATAAAAGTATTTACACCAAGCATCATGAGGAACAAGTATTTCCATGTTCCATAACAGAAGTTCCCCAATGTCTTAATAAAAGTAAGGAGACCAAGATGAACAGATAACGTACCAGAGGTTTTATCCCATTTGCAGCAGCACATGGAAGATCAAAAGATGTAGGAAATATATTTGGCTTTTCCAGAGGGGCGGCATCTTTTACAAAAGGATGCTCCAATAGCTCAGCAGCAGTAGGACGATTTCGCGGCTCACGCTGCAAACACTTCCTCACAAAATCTTTTCCCTCTTCTGAAAGCTGTTCCGGTATTGCTGGGAGTTCTTTACTATTCCCAATCTTAAACATGGCAGCAACCTTTGGGCCAAATGACATAAAATACCACATAATACAGGTCAAGGGAATGAACTGGTATTGTAAAACTTGAGAGTCCAAATATTATCGAGGAAAACATCCCATCTTCCAACAATGTTCAGCCCTCCCACCCCCGAAAAAAAAGCGATGCTATAATTAAGCTTCTCTAGGCCAAAATTACTTACTCCTTCATACTGACTCCAAGGAGGCTTTGATGTAGCCATTTCTAAGACAGTGCATCCAAGGCTCCATACATCAACAGCAAGGTTGCAGCCACTAGTATGCTTTATCACCTGAGTCAATGGTAAAGAGATGATTTTACATGTTACTATATGAGTATTAACAAAGGAGGTGCACACCAGTGTTATCAAAGGTGCGCTTAAAGTGCGCTTAAGCCCTAAAGCGAGGTTCAAAACGTGTTGAGCGCTTCGCCTCGCTTAATGTGAGCTTCAGTGTCATCATCAAGGTTCTAAGACATACTTTCCTTGCCAATGAACCTCTTCTGAAGAGACAACACTAAACAATTGATATTTCACTTTATCGTAATTATTTTTCAATTTCTTTGTTCATCTATTTGTCATTCATGCTTATAAATTATTAGTCTTGGACTACACATATATATTTTGTACTTTTTCTCCCTTCGCGCCTTTTTTCATTAAAGCCCAAACTTTATTTGCGTTTTGCGCTTAAAGCCCCAACGAAGCTTAGAGCTTTCTTGCGCTTTTTGCTTTTGACAACACTGTTGCACACAAAACATTTAAAATCCTAAAGCATATTCTAACCTCAGGGGCCATCCAGTAAGGGCTTCCTTTGAAGGATAATGGACAAGATTGCCCTGTGATCTGCAAATTTGTAATTGAGCAATTAAAGACCCATATCCATGTAAATGCAGCTCAACTTTGATGGCAAGGCAAATACAGTTCCAGGTGAGAGACAATTACACCAAAGCAATCTTAATGGATCAACTCATACTTTATCTTTCCAAAAGTAAGGAATTAAGTTTAATGCCACAAAGCTAAAAACTAGAAAAGTTTTTAATTCATTCCGACAATGCTAGTCTCAAGTTAGAATATTAGATGTGACATGCTATTTACTATCTTCATAGCAATTGGCATCATCTTATAAATAGGCATTTGGACATGGCCTATGAACTTGAAATCATTGATTTGGATAGTGGTGGATTTGAAGTTGAAATTTTGTCTGGACATGATTTTAAAAGTTGCACATTTCTCATAAACATGAAAACCCCAGAATTTGTGAAAAATATCAAAATTTCCCCAAATATGGTTGAGCAGGTGTGGCTGTTTGGAGAAGGAGCTGTTTTTGGGTTTGGAAAGGGCAACAGTGGTTTATGGAATAATTAATTTTTTAATAAATATGGGTTAGTAAAGTAGGGAGTAAAGTAGGATTGGGTAATTACTTTTGAGGTGAATTTGAGATTTGAAATTAGAATTTCAAGTTAAAGTTGAAGATTCATTCAAAATGGGATAAACAAACGCACATTTGGAGTGAAAACTTGAAATCATGATTTGAAATCGCATGTCCAAACGGCACCTAAATAATGCAGTTATACAAGCATATGCTTAATCTTACATGCTTGGCCATTCCAAAGTCTGCCAACTTTATGCGCCCATTTGGATCAACAAGAATATTTGCCCCTTTAATATCTCTGCAAAAGTACAGCTGCTGTCAGGTATTCAAGGTATACTGGCCAAGATTGCTGAAAGGGTGATATCACAAAAATAATACAACCAAAGAAAGGTTTACCTATGCACAGTGTTTTTAGCATGTAAATATGCAAGCCCCGATAAAATTTGCTGAGTGTAACTACGGATTGCTGTTTCTCCAAATGGACCGTATTCTTGTAAAAGCTTATAAATAGACCCACCAGATACATATTCCAAGTAGATATATAGTTTATCAGGAACCTGATTGAGGAAACAATTCAGAAGAAGAGCAAGCTAAATAGATTATGGGAATTATTGACGGAAACACGTATAACTCTCATGAGAAGCCCTCTAACTGAACTTTGGCATTAGCTGTTCACAGAAATAGAATAAGAAATCAATATTCTAGAAAAAATTTAAAGTCTGTTAACATAACTAACAGTGTTGGCACTATTACATGTCCCTCACCATATATATATATATATATATTGTTGGATATTTTGCAATATATAGAGGTCTTAAATTGAACACTAGACACATTTGTTCATGAAAGAACATGACTATCATGGAAGTCATTTGTTCATGAAAGAACAAGACTATTATGTACAGTCATTTGTTCATGAAAGAATATGACTGTTATGAAAAGTCATCTCTTAAGTTCTATAAATATAAAGACTCTGTAGAAGTAGGTTAAAAAAAATCTACATGTATATACAAGGGCTTTGTTGTATCCTGAAGGGAATTGTTTGTATTTTCCCCAATATGTATATGGGCAATATCTCTTTAAGGAAAGTGAGTTTTCACGCCTCAAAGCCATCTTCTTCTTCAATTATATTTCCTGTTATTTTTTTAACACACACACACATACATATATATATATATAAAGAGCAGGAATATTCAATATTCTTATTGTAAGAAAAATATAAATAGATTTAAGAACAAAATATTCAAAGGACTTGCGTATTTATTTTCATAATTGCAATTTAGGATAAAATATAATATTATTTGGATTATACGTAAAATATTAAATGGTAAAAGCTAAGTAAATATAGATAGTTGGAAAAAGAATGTATAAAGAGGAGAATAGATTTTTAAATATAATCTAAGTTGCTCGGACTCTGGTACGGATATGGGTGCGGGGAATTGACTAAAAATAATTCAAATATCTAAAAAATAGAATTATATGTCTAAATTATGAGACATTATGTGGAAAACTTATAAGGTATTATGAGAGAAAAATATTGATCAAGAGGAGAATCTCATAAGGTGATTTAAGGAAAAGGACAGACATAGAAATTTTTATATACAAGGTACTCCGTTTTCTTCAATTTCACCTTAGCTTTTGTTTTGATAACTGAAATCATTTGTATCTATCCGGAAATGGATCTCACACCCATATCAGGTCGCACGGTTGCAACACTGAAAGTGAAGAGTCCGAGCAACTTAGAATACAATTAAATTTCTCATATAAATAATTTTGATAATTAAAAGTAAAACTCAAATTTTATATATTATATTGATAATAAAACAAGAGGAATCTTAAATTCTTATCGCAATCGTTGAAAAATATCACTAGTTATACTGATAAATTAATGAAAACTTTTCTTTATTTTATAGGTTGAACAAATTCAAAATTATAATTTAATCTAAGGTATGATACAAAAGTACATAACACATTGTATCAAGGATAAATAAAATAACAAATAAGGGAAAACTAATTAAACATAAAAAAAAATTAATTGAACTTTTGAATTCAAAATGGTAACAACTTTCACCTTTATCCTTATTAATTTCAGAAGTTGGTACCCTATTTATCATTGCATTTTACTTTTATCTTTAAAATAAGAGGGGAAAAAAACAAAAAAAAAAAGAATAAACTAAATAAAACTAACCTAAGTACACATCCCTTAGTACCCCCATTACCCCACTAACCACAAACACACATGCACAAATTATATTCAAAAGCATTGAGATAAAGCCATTTAAATTCAAAATCTAACCGTAGCAAACCACTAATCCACGGTTATATATCTTCTTCTTTTCACTTTTACAAACAATTTTTCATTGTTTTTCCTCAGTTCACTTATTTTTGGATTCAGTATTTAATTTTATGGAAAAATTCTGAAAAATTATTAAATACTAGCTATTTAGATTTGGATTTGTTACTTATGTTGGTCCCATGTCCTTTTGACAATTTCAAAAAGTGTTTTATTTTGCAGGAATGATATCAATACATATAGTGATGAGGGATGATGAAAGACTTGAATATGAAAGGATTAGGCTTTTGGTATAAAATCAAATGGTAAAAGCTAATTAAATATAGATAGTTGGGAAACGAATGTATAAAGAAGTGAATAGATTTATAAATATAATTAAATTTCTCATATAAATAATTTTGGTAATTAAAATTAAAACACAAATTTTATATATTATATTGATAATAGAAGAGAAGATAATTTTAAATTCTTATTGCATGTAATGTAAAAATAACAATCATTGAAAAATATCATCAGTTATTCTGATTAAAAAAAAAATTATAGTTCGAACGAATTCTTTTTTTGAAACTGGTAACTGTGTAGTTTGAACGAATTCAAAACTATAATTTAATTTAAGGTATGACATTATTTCAATGATAAAATAACAAACAAGGAAAATTAATTAAAATATCAGTCGGGAAAAAGTAAAACAAGGGGGGCAAATATGACTTGGAGGATATTTATACTTTTGATTATTTTAAAAATAAAATAAGTAAATAATATAAAAATATTACTGATAAATTTTGACAATTGAGAAAATGTAAACAATAAAATAAGGACTATAGTGGACTGGAATATCAACACAAACAATGAGCTAATATTGTCTGGGCATTGTGTGGGTACTAATACTAGTTAAAATATAAAGTTAATAGTGTTGGCACCTATGTTGCTCGGACGCTCTAACAATGTTGCAGAACCCGTGTCGGATCCTTCAAAAGGGCACTACTTTTGGAGGATCCGACACGCATTCATCCACATTTTTTGAAGAGTCCAAGCAACATAGGTTGGCACTATGATATATCCCTCACCAGAAACTAAAATAAAAACTCTCAATTGAAACATTTAGAAATCAAAGACTGTTGAAAACTGACCATCTCTGAGCCATAATACTGGACAATATTTGGATGTCTTAATCGGCTCAACAATGCAATCTCCTGCAAAATAAATGAATAGAAGAGCATACTAAAATATGAGCTCGTCAGGAATACAAATTCTCCAGGCAGTCCAAGAAAATAAGACCTAACAGACTGCTACTTACGTAGTAAACCTACCTGTGCCAACTGCTTTGCACTTTCTTTTGACTTTGCATCATCTGAAAATAGAGTCACCTCCTTCATTGCACACATTTCTCCACTATCACTGTAAGCACACACATGGCTAAGCATTAAATTTTTTTCCCTTTTTGGGGATAAGATGGACAAGCTTAAAAACCAGGACACAGCAATCAATCTTTGACATGTCAATGACGAGGCAATATATAAAGATTGAGTTCCTTGTTCATTTGTAAAGGCCACACACAATTAAAAAGGAAACAAAAGAAAATCAAGTGCCGACCATATTAATATACCTATTAAAACCAACATAAACGTGCCCGAATGTGCCTCTACCAAGCAACTTCCCTTTTTTCCAGCGAGACCCAGGGCTAGAAAGATTCTCTGCTCTACCAGGACTTCGTGGCACTGAGGGAGATGTTGCAACTGAATTGGAATGAGAAAAGGGTGAAGAGTTGGAAATTGCTAAGGGGGGACGGGGCAAAGGATGACTTTCTGGTTTTGTATCATCAGGCCAACTAGTCTGCAATTCAGATGCTCCGCCTCCAGCCCTGGGATGAATAGGTGTGACAGCACCACTGTGAATTCTTGAGCTAGGCCCAGGACTTGTCATCCTGGGACTAGGAATTGGAGAGTACTCGGGGCTCCCTCTACTAGGCTGCCAAAACAATTGTCCTACCATATCTCCTCCCATGGAATTATGTCCAGAATTCTGACCAGACCCTGGGCTTGAACAATGGCCAGATCCAAGTAAAGGAAGATCTGGATAAGTCTTTCCTGCCCAAAAAGTAGAACTACTAACTTGCTCACAGCCAGCAGCTCTCATTGGACTTCTGGAAGGACTTGATATAGAACTATCAGCAGCACTGCAAAGGGCCCCATGAGAAGGAATTTGTATACTGGACAAGTGGCTATTTAATGGTCGTCTCTTAGGAGATCGAGAGGAGACATGTCCACTGGGAGAAAGATTAACTGGTTCTGTTGCCTCTTTTATGCTTATTTGTCCAACAGCAGATTGATCCTTAACAGCCAATCTTTTGAAACCAAAAAAGGAAAAGAAATTATGTCAACAAGAGTGGTGTAGTTACCAAAAGAAAGCAACAAACAAACAAGTTAGACAAATGAATTGTTTCAAATAAGGAAAACAATTAGATTTAAGCAGTTACAGAATCCTTTTGTGAATACATTCCATTTAAGTGACCTGCATTTGCGTACCTTGGAGGGCTACCCAAGGCAGTCCGGTTACCAGGTCCAGTTTCATAATCAAATGCTAGTGGACTGCGTTGGCGTGAATCAGTAGGATCATCACTCTCAACAGAGCACTCACTTGAAATTGATGCAAAGACAAGTTCTCCGTCAGCATCTGCAGGGTCCAGTCTGTGTCTGATGCATGCAGGCTTTGGGAGAGGCAGAAACAGGGATGGCTTTGAGCCCTTCTCTACTCTGGGATTTGCAGATTGACTGATTCCAGAGTCTGTACGGACTACACTTGCTGGTGGCAAACCTGGACGCGGAAGTGGTTGGGCTAGAGCCCTTTCAGCGAAACTTTGACATCTCGAGACATTCTTGGAAGGTGATGACGACCTTGACTGTGCTTGGGACTGAGAACCCTTCTCAGAAGCAATGTCACTGTTGTGTCTTCGAGATCCACCTGATTTACTAGGAGACTTAGCTTCAGCTGGACTCTTAAACTTGCGATGCAACGAATCAAGAAAACTCTCTTTGGTCGCTTTCTTCTTTGCTTCCTTTGAAGATGACTTTCCCCACCATGAAGGCATATTTTCCGGTGCTAAAAGATATATGAAACCAATAAACAACCCACTAAAACAAACTCTTTAAACAAGCCAGACTAACTATATGACAACACATACGCGAAGCAGAAAAGAGAGTAATATGACCTCAGTGAGAACAGGAGTGATAATTGAAGTGATCTATCGCTACATGTATGTTATCATCTCACATTTTTTTCAATAATAAATATGCTGGAGATATTATTTAGTCAAAGACATCCCACAACAGAGACTCATAACAAGTTAGCAAGAAACCGAAAGAGCAGTTATAAATGATAGAATCAGTCAATAAGAGCAGTTGCCTTCCTAATACAACCGTGAAAAGCCAATTAAGTTACTTCATTGACAAGGGATAACACGGAGAATCAAAAAGTGCCCAAATCATTAAGACTCTGGATTGACATAGCTAAAATGAGGCGACCAAGGTTTGTCTCACCTCCCTATTGTTTGGTCTAGATGATTGTTTTATCACAATTTAATATTCAGAAGAGTTAGAATAGTAACAACATATGTTTGCAGCTTATCTGTGTATTTATTTTTTCCAGGTGACTTTGCAATTTATTATGTGACCAAGACCTTCCTAAAAAATATTTTTCCCTTTTATGAAAGACTTCCCTGAAAATCGATTAGATATTTTTATCTTAAGAAATATAAAATCTATTAGATGCAAAAATAGACAGTTCACCTAAAATAGGATCCCATGAACCAGCTTAGTGAAATAACTTCATTCCGCCACCAATCTCGCAAACGAAGAATCAAAAGTTTACTTGTCGCCCCACAGAAACCCAAAAATAAACTCATACATCTTTGGGAAAAAGGTCAAAATGAGACTTCTTTACCTGCTTCTACTCCATTTTTACACTTTCTCTACCTTCCGTCACCAGATCCTATTTAATAAGAGTGGTATCAGCGCCAACTAGTGTGAAGAGAAAAAAGAAAGCATTTGTTGGGAATCGATCCTTGTTCCTTTAGGTAAATAACTTCAACACTCAACCACATGCACCATTCAGACTTTCTAGAGCATGGGTGAAGCACATACTATTAGATAAATTCTAGGAAATATGAACATAAAATGATTAGTTACTTCATTAACCACTAGGTCATACCCTTAGCGCCTACGGTAGTTGATTTAAGAAGTTACAACTCACCCACAACCAAAAATTCATGAGATAAATTTGAGTTGACCTTCCCTACCCAATGATAATGGTAGCATCCCCCCTCCCCCTCCCTCTCTTGCAACTTAAACACACTTTGATGCAATTATTGGGCATAAGATTTTACCCCTAAAGAAAATCCATTTGAGTATTTCCAAGATAATTTTCAATATCTGTATTTCAACACTGAGAAATGTCAAAACTTTGAGCAGGGAGGACCAAGTCTTCTTGACATAACTAGTATAGTACTCTTTCATGTTTTTGCTTTCTTTTCTTTTTCTTCTGTCTTCAGAAATGCCACCAAAGGTAGTAACTTCTTTTAATAACAACAGCATCACCAGCTATGTATCTATTACCTCCCACCAGCATATATGCCGGGTAGCTCTAACCACCCCGTCTTAGACAGATGGGAGAATTCACCTAGTGCAATTCCTACTGGAAAAGAAATCTTTATTCTCGAGGACATCACTCTTAAATCCTCTATCCTATGCGGGCGACCAAAATATTAAATATTTCCACTCATCTTTCACTTTCTCACATGCAAAAAAAAAAAGTTAAGCGATCCTACTGATCTCTAATTCAAACTTCAATTTTCGATATTAATCCTAAAAACACAGCATTTCCGCGCAGATCTAGAACACTACAAATACACCAGCTAACTACACCACAGATTAAAATATTTTTTTAAGAAAACAGAAATTGAACTAAAACTAACGGAATATTACCAACACTCACCTTTTAGCTGATTATTTGTTGCATCGCAAGCATAAACGAGCTCGTTTCTTCAGATTTGGACTATGAATCAACTAAGGATTAGCTCAAATCAAACCCTAGAAATATTAGTCTCTCTCTCCTCTCTCTGTCCCACTCTGAGATTTTACCTGAGAGACGACAGAGGGAGATTAAGAAGATGCTGAAGAAGATGATTCCAAGAAAGCTTAGAAGAGATCGCGTAAGAATGGTGAAGGACAAAAATGGGAGTGTGGAAGCGAAGTATCAAGGATAGCGAGAGTTGTTGTCTTAGGTAAAATGAATTTTACTACTACAGTCAAAAACAATCAATAGTGGCTGCTTTTGTCAAAAAGTTTATGGGCGGTATATAACTTTCAGGTAATTTTTGATTGGTTTTTTGATTTGTTATATTCAAATATATGTCTGACATAATTTTTAAAAATAAATTATTTATTTATAAAAATATCTTTTATTTTATTTAGTTTTTTACTTCTTTTTTTTTGCAAGCTTTAGTTATTTACTCTTAAAAATAAAATTTTTATCTTATTTAACTTAAATAATTTTTTGTGTGTATTATCATAATTATGATGTGTATTTATAAAATATTCATCTTATTTAGCTTAAAAATAAATCTTTTATTTTAAGTTTGCTAAAGTAAAAGAGATTTTATCGTTGATGTCACTTCATTTAAGCATATATCACTCATACATTGTAAAATATTAAAGTTATCTTCATTTTAATTGATATATAAGATACAAATTTTTAAGTGATTATAAGACTATTTAATTAAAAATATGTAATTTAATAGTGAAGTGAACATTTTAAGAGAAATCAAAATATAAATAAACATAAGGATCAGTTAAATAAATTCAACGTATAATATATTCATAAATAAAAAATATATTTATATAGTGTAATTTTTTAATGAAAAAATATATAATCATAAAATAACGAGTAGTGAAGATTGTGAATATTGTTATAAATGGTATTAAAAAATATTTTAATATAAATGTATATAAAAGTGATGTATAAAAGAGGGTTTAAGGGGTACTTTTGTTATTTTATATTTTAATCTCGAGATAAGTTATCCCGTAATTAGTATTTCACCCACAAGTAGTGATAACTTATCCCAGTCATAATTATTAATCCTGGGTAAGTTATCTCACACTTTGTAACCAAACAAACTATTGAGGAGTACTAAAAATTTATCCTATAATTATTTTGTCTTATCCACCACACCAAACGATCCCTTAGTATTGTTGTTATATATGTATATTGATATTCGAGTTTAAATGAAAATAAAGTATTTTTAAATTTAAAATTTTATTTAGTTTTTATATTTCATTAATTAAAAGTTGAAAAAACTAATAGATATAATATTGATAAAAAAAAAATAACAAATACATGCATCTAAATTACTTGAAGATTTAAATTTTCAAATTTTCTGTAAAAATTTTATAATTGTAAGTTGTTTAATAATTTTTAGTCTCTTAATGACAATATATCACTTGAATTGATGAAGATTTTTGTCTAAATTTTTAGCACGGATATTCAATAGCTTTCCTTTAAACGATGTTTAAGAACTTAACAATTAGATTCTTCTATCTCACCTCAAGTTGCAAGTAGATTGAGGCTCTTCATCAACACTTTCGTATTCATCTTTTGTATTTGTTGTCTCTTATTCTTCCACTCCAATAACTTATTCAATAATCTCTTCATTAGTGTAAGTTTCGAGGATAGAAAAAATATGAACGTAAAAAATGCATACATCACTTGTCTTTTCCTCGTGAAGTTATGATCATAATTGATGAATGCTATTTAAATATTTTTTTGGTCCTTTTAAATATTCATTCTTAAAATATACTATGTGCATGACATTAATGATGATTACTTTAAATATTTTAATATTTTATTTTATACATAATATATTTCTTATAAAATATTATTACGCAATATTTGAGTATGATTGTTATAATGAAGTCATTATTGTTATAGGTAGAATGTTATTGTGAAGAAGTAAAATATAACACGAAAAATCTGTTGTGGAGAAAATCAGGCCGTTAAAATAAAAAGTCAGTATAATAAATGACTGTTTGACCAGAGACGGACCCATGTGTCCCCGTGAGAGTGCACGTGCACCCGTTAACTTCAAAAATTATGTATATATATACCTTGAGATATGATATATATTTTACTAGGCACCTTAAGACACTAATTTCGAACTTGCGGCCTTATGGTGCAAAGCAAAGTTCAAAACCATCCCTCCATAAAGGAAATTCTATCTAGTAGAGTAATTTAATTCATATTTATACGTTGGTACATTAGTTTTATATTTTTATGTTTGATAAAATTATCATACGAAACGGCATTGGGTGATATGCTTTAACTAACATAAATTAGACGTTGGTGGTGCATCCGTTGTCTTCAAATCTTGAATTCACCTCTGCAATTGACTGTATTACTAAATAATAACTCCACTCCGTCCCATGATATGTTGCTTTCACAAAAAAAAAAATCCCAGAATAAGTATTGTTTTAAGGATTTAAGACAATTATATTCATGTGTTCCTTCATATGCAATGAATTGCTGTTATATTTAATGGGCTAAAATAAAATAATGATTCAAAATTCAAGAATATATTAATCATTTTTTTCAAAATTATCCTTTTTTTAAATGTGATTTGTAACTATTTTAAATTCCATTAATGACAAATTATCCTTTTATTAATATCTTTAAATATTTTTTAGAGGGTATGTCATACCTTCAATAATTCATTTATATTAGAATTAGGAGCATTAAAGAACAATTACTATTTTTTAACAATGTTCATTTGATAAGAAACATCTAATAAGTAGGGGCAAACTAGTAAATGGTCGCTTATATTTATTAATTTTTTTAATGAGGCGTGGAAAAAGTTATAATGACACTTATTTTGGGACGAAAGAAGTAGGAGGGATATTTAGTTTCGTCACTCTTTACAAATTTTGTTTATTCTTCTTTTGATCAATTCCCAAACTGTTTTTCGAACTTCTTCCCATTTATACCATTTTTATAATAGTTTTTTGTTTTTACTCATGGAAGATTGAAAACATCATTTTCTTTTGTTTAATTTGGGAGTGGTGATGTATCGGTTGAATTGATTGGGTTTTGCTGTTTATTGGTTCGATTATTGATTTGTAGACATGCTAAACCACTATAGAATCATTAAGATATCAATTTATCGATTATTGATTATTATCTGTTCGATCAACAGTTTAACAGTTAAGATTTCACCAAAAAAATAAAAATCACTTAGAAACAAGGTAACAAACCAAATAAATTATGCACATGAGTTAGCAAATTGCATTTTGCTCAAAAGCAAACACTGACATTTTTAAAAATAATCGAGAATTTGAGATAGTCAGAAATGAAAGTATGAAACTATAAGGATTTTTAGAGAAGGAACGAGTCGCACGACGATGAACAAGAAAATCTAAATCAATTGATTTCAACTTTCCTTTGCTTTTGTTCGAATTCAATGGAAGAGAGAACTCTAATCTCTTATTTTTTGTTAAAATACGACTTAATAATTAATTCCTCAGAAGCCCCTTTAAATAGGAGTTTTATTACAATATAGGAAGTCTAATTCTTATAAAAGTAGAAAATCAAAAATTTATTCCAGACTAATAACTATAGCTAAACCTAATTCTTATGAAGTTATGAAACATAAATCTTATTCTAAAATAAAAAAGAAAGCTACTAAAAATATAATAAATTATTTAATTTAATTGGCTTCAACACATCTACAACAATACCTTCCTCATGTTGAAAGAGCTTGTCCTCAAGCTCGAAATATCTGATAAATAGGGGCAGCTTAGTAAATGATAGCTTATATTTATTATTTTTCTTAATGAGGCGTGGAAAAAACTAAAACGACACTTATTTTGGGATAAAGAAGTAGGATGGATATTTAGTTTCGTCACCCTTTACAAATTTTCGTTTTTGGATTTATTCATTTTTATAAGAGATTTTTTTTTACACATGCAAGATTGAGAAGATCATCTTCATCTGTTAAATTTGTGAGTGGTAGAACTGTGCAGCGGTCCATTTGGTTGATTGAAGTTTATCGATTATATTTATTGGTTTGTAGATATGCTAAACAGTTATAGAATTATTAAAATATTGATTTATCGGTTATTGGTCATTATCAATTTGATTATCAGTTTGACAATTAAGATTTCACAAAAAAAATAAAAAACACTTAGAAACAAGTTGACAAACCAAATAAAATATGCACAGAAGTTAGTAAATTGCATCTTGCTCAAAAGTAAACAACATTGTAGAATGACCGGAGTTTGAGACAGCCCGAAATGAAAGTATGAAATCGTTAGGATTCTTAGAGAAGGATTGAGACACAGAAAGATGAACATGAAAATTTAAATCAATTGACTTCAACTTTCTCTTGCCTTTGTTCGAATTCCTAGAGCGACCTATTTTGTATATAAAATCAGCTCGTTGAAGGAAGGTTGAAACCTTAGAGTTCAACGAAAGAGAGAACTTTAATGTCTTATTTTTTGATAAAATACAACTTAATTTATTCCTCAGAAGTCCCTTTAAATAGGAGTTTTATTACTACAATAGGTAGTTTAATCCATATTAAAGTAGGAAACTTAAATCCAATTCAAGACTAATAACTGTATCTAAACCTAATCCTCATGAAGCTATGAAACATAAATCTTATTCTATAATAATAAAGAAAGTTACTAAAAATATAATTAATTATTTAATTTAATTGACTTCAATGCATCCACCACAATGCATCCCTCGCGTTGAAAGAGTTAGTGCTCAAGCTCAAACCATCTAATAAATAGAGGCAATTTAGTAAATGGTAGCTTATTTTATTAGTTTTCTTAATGAGGCGTGAAAAAACCTAAAATGACACTTATTTTGGGACGAAGGAAGCAGAAGAGATATTTAGTTTCGTCACCCTTTGCAAAAAAAATTTGGGTTTATGTCATTTTTATAAGATATTTCTGTTATTACACATGAAAGATTGAAACGATCATCTTCCTATGTTCAATTTGTGAGTGGTAGGACTGTGTATCGGTTGATTCGGTTGGATTATAAAGTTTATCGATTATACTTATCAGTTTGTAGACATGTTAAACCGTAATAGAATTATTAAGATATCGATTTATCTATTATTGATTCTATTATTTGTTTAACAATTAAGATTTCACACACAAAATAATAAAAATCTATTAAAAACAAGGTGACAAACCAAATGAACCATGCACATGTGCTGACAATTTGCATCTTGCTCACAAGTAAACACTACCATTTTATAGAATAATTGAGAGTTTGAGACAGTCAGAAATGAAAGTACGAAATCATTAGGATTCTTAGAGAAGGATCGAGTCACATGACAATGAACAAAAAATTCTAAATCAATTGACTTCAAATTTTCCTTGCCTTTATATAACTTCAGTGTTGAAGGAAGGTTGAAACCTTAGAGTTTAATGGAAGAGAAAACTTTGATCTCTTATTCTTTTGTTAAAATACGTGATCCTAAGCACATTTATACTCTAAAAGCCAAAAGGAGACCATGTTTGTAGCTAATTTTGAGAGAAAATCCCATTTTGTTGATAACATTTTAGTCATATTTATGTTTTTAATCTAATCAATGTGATTAGGTATTTGTAGGTTGAAAAGCTCTTAAAGTGAGCATAAAAGGGGAAAATGGGTTAGAGATGAAGCGGGAGCTAAAGCTAAGGATTTAGCCTCAATTTGGTGAAGGAACCCAACTCCGTAATGGCTCTGCATCGCGGAGCTGGGAATTTAAAATTGGCACAAGAAGAAATTGCAAACTAGTGGAGTCTATAGTAGCTCCGCGTCGCGGAGAAGGCTTATTGGCAACATGTGCATGATGCAGCAGCTCCGCGTTGCGGACCTGTACCTTTAAATTTGATCACGTTTTTCCAGCATTATAAAAAGACCATCTTTTATTATTTTTAAGAATTTCATTTCTAATTCATGGGAGGGACAACTTGGACGACTTTTGTTCACAAACATTAGGGTTTATTTATACTCTTTTCTTCTTTTGATTTCTGGGATGATTATTGAACAATATAATATTGTTTCAATTTCTAGTATGATTATTGAACAATCTAATATTGTGAATAGAACTATGAGTAGCTAAACTTACTTATTCTAGGGTTGTGCCTACGAGTGATGGTACAATAACAATTTCTTTGGATGAAGATGAGTTATCGCTTAAAGTTATTTTTGTGATCTTGCTTTTACTATTTTAATGCCTGATAACATTAGAATACATCTCTTGTCTACTCTTGAACTCAAGAGAGGAATAGGGGGATAGAACAAGGAATGCAAGGAGCGTGTTCATTATAGGTTAGAACTTAGAGTGTTTCGTATCTAGGATAGAAATATACCTAGTATACCGTGTTTGGTTACGAAACAAGATGACAACTTAATGCTCCATGATTGATTTAGTCTATCCCCTCTTAACAATGTAGTTAGACTGCAATTGTGGTGGGCGATTAGAGGCCGAGAGATCATGATTGTAAAATTAACCTTGTAAATCAATAGCTTGATAATCTATCGGATTCTAAGTAAAAGATATTATACGTGAGCTCATGCTACGCTACATCCCTAGAATTTCTCCAAATTTGTGATAAACCTCCTATTGAAATCAAATCAATTGCTAGTTAGTTAGTTTATTTAAATTACTGAAATTGTTAGTAGAATAAACCATTCAAATTCTTTTACACATGTGCATTTAATAGTAGTTGCAACGGAAATCATATATTTGCTAAGTTAAAGTCCTTTGGGTTCGATAATTCGGCTTGTAAGAGCTATTATATTACTTGACTGACCACGTACACTTGCGTGTGCAATTGGAAGAAACAATATGACTTAATGATTTATTCCTCAGAAGCCCCTTTAAATAGGAGTTTTATTACAATAATAGGTTGTCTAATCCTTGTGAAAGTAGGAAACCTAAATCCTATTCTAGACTAATAACTATATCTAAACCTAATTCTTATGAAGTTGTAAAACCTAAATCTTATTCTAGAATAATAAAGAAAGCTACTAAAAAATTAATTAATTACTTAATTTAATTGGCTATAACGTATCCACAACATTACCTTCCTCACCTTGAAAGAGCTTGTCCTCAAGCTCGAAACATCTTCTAAATAGGGACAACTTAGTAACTCATAGCTTATATTTATTATTTTTCTTAATGAGACGTGAAAAAAAGCTAAAATGATACTTATTTTGGGACGGAGAAAGTAAGAGGGATATTCAGTTTCGTCACTCTTTACAATTTTTTTTTTGGGTTTATGTCATTTTTATAATAGATTTTTATTTTTACTCATGGAAGTTTGAGAAGATAATCTTCTTCAATTCAATTTGTGAGTGGTAGGAGTGCGTAGCAGTTGATTCAATTGGGCATTGAAAATTTTCGATTATATTTAGCGGTTTGTAGACATGCTAAATCGTAATAGAATCACTAAGATATTGTTTTATCAGTTATTGATCATTTTCGATTCAATTATTAGTTTAACAGTTAAGATTTCACACACAAAAAAACATTAGAAACAAGGTGCCAAACCGAATAAACCATGCACATGAGTTGACAAATTGTATCTTGCTCAAAAGCAAACACTAACATTTTGTAGAATGACCGAGAGCTTGAGACAGTCAGAAGTAAAAGTATGAAACCATTAGGATTCTTAAAGAATGATCCAGTCACATGACGATGAACATGATAATCTAAATCAATTGACTTCGACTTTTTCTTGCCTTTGTTCAAATTTGTTGATTGACCTATTTTGTATATAACTTTAGTTTGTTGAAGGGAGGCTAAAACCGTAGAATTTCATGGAAGTGAAAACTCTGATCTCTTATTTTTTTTTTGTTAAAATACGATTTAATGATTTATTTCTCAGAAGTTACTTTATATAGGAGTTTTTTTAAAACAATAGGAAGTCTAATCCTTAGAAAAGTAAAAAACCTAATTCCTATTCCAAACTATTAACTATAGCTAAACATAATCCTTATGAAGTTATGAAACATAAATTTTATCATAGAATAATTTAAAAACTACTAAAAATATAATAAATTACTTAATTTAATTGGCTTCAAAGCATCGAAAATATTATCTCTCTCACATTTAAAGAGCTTTTCCTCAAGCTCGAAACATCTAATGAATAGGGACAACTTAGTAAATGATAGTTTATATTTATTATTTTTCTTAATGAGACGTGGTAGAAGCTAAAATGAGACTTATTTTGGGATGAAGAAAGTAGGAGTGATATTTAGTTTTGTCACCCTTTACAAACTTTGTTCTTGGTTTTATGCTATTTTTATAAGAGATTTTTGTTTTTTACACATGAAAGATAGAAAATATCATCTTCTTCTATTCAATTTGTGAGTGGTAGGACTACGTCGGTCGGCTCGGTTGGGTTTAGAAGTTTATTAATTTGTAAATATGCTAAATTGTTATGGAATCATTAAGATATTAATTTATTGGTTATTAATCATTATCAGTTCGATTATCAATTTAACAGTTAAGATTTCATACAAAAAGAATAAAGATCACTTAGAAATAAGGTGACAAACCAAACCATGCACATGAGTTGACAAATTGCATCTTGCTTAAAAGCAAACACTAACATTTTATAGAATACCTGAGAGTTTGAGACAATCAGAAATGAAAGTATGAAATCATTAGTATTCTTAGAGAAGGATCGAGTCACAAGATGATGAAGGAAACTCTAAATTCATTGACTTCAACTCTCCCTTGCCTTTGTTCAAATTCTTAGATCGGCCTATTTTGTATATAACTTCAGCTCATTGAAGGGAGGCTAAAACCTTAGAGTTCAATGGAAGAGAGAACTCTAATCTCTTAATTTTTTATTAAAATACAACATAATAATTTATTCCTCAGAAGCCCTTTAAATAGGAGTTTTATTAGAACAATGGCAAGTCTAATCCTTATGAAAGTAGGAAACCTAAATCCTATTCCAGACTAATAACTATATCTAAACCTAATCCTTATGAAGCTATGAAACATAAATTCTATTCTAGAAGTATAAGCAAAGCTACTAAAAATATAATTAATTACTTAATTTAATTGTCTTCAACGCCTCCACAACATTACCTCCCTTATGTTGAAAGATCTTGTACTCAAGCTCGAATTTCATGACAGTCATCCGAAACTTCTAAAATAGTGTTGTCAGCTGAATCATCCAATTTTAGATAGAAAAATTGTTTGCACTAGTGAGTGGCTCAATATTGGTCATCACAATTATAGCATTATCACATAGCTCTTCTCTCTCCCATTTATGTACAAGTTTGTCACGACCCCAGTCTACACATTATTGAGACACAGTACTTAGAAGCATGAGTGATTTCAAGCTAACTCTTGGCATAATATATCAAAGCATATCATGAAACAACTAAGCAGAAGTTGAAATATATGCATAATAGTTCTAAATAAAAGCTTAACATATCCATGAAAATTGAAAACTAATGTCTAAAACAAGCCTCTAACATGTGAGTTAAAAAAAATAAGCTTGTTAGAACATGGCCCCTGACTACCATAATTCAGCAAGAGAATTGTCACGATCCAACCCTAGGGCCTAGATGTGACATGGTGAATGAGGAACCCGAAAGTACCTCAAACAGGCCTCTTAGCATTCTTTTAGCCTTTCATAGGTAATGACAATAAATAAACAAATGAAAATCATAATCGTAAATCTTTAACCTACATATGTCCAACAATACCTCTAACTTTTAGATTTAACGGGGCTAAGACAAGTTTCTAACTTACCCTCAATCATAATAGAAAGAAATATCATAGTAAGTATCTAAATATCTCAACATATCATAAGCTAGAAAGATAAAGGAGTATTGTTCTCAGAACATGGAAACTCACCAAAAGTAGTCTTCAAACGAAATCTCAACTAGCAACATGAAGGAGAACGAGGAGAAGCATCGGTCCCTACATGGTGATATCATGTAGGCAAAATAGTATGCGTTAATACTTTGAATGTACTAAGTATGTAAACATGCATGGACATTAAGGAAACATTAAAATATTTATGTAATATGAAACATAATGTAATGCATGCATAATCAATCATATAGATATCCTTTAAATCATTCATTTTGTGGCAAGATGACCATAACCGATATTTAAGACTATGTGAGTTATTACATCGAATCCAACATAACCCCTACGTTGGCCGGGGAGAGGGTAGAACTCCGTCAACTTCATTCATTTCTTTAACATTAACTTTAAGGGCTTTCATGGATCCATTAGCCTAAGCCTACAAGGGCTCCTATGTTGTCACATAGTTAATGAGACAAGGGGTTATTACTAGGATTCTCTTATCGAATCTCACCTCAATGACTCATTCGGTGCTTAGTCAAATCCATGGAATAGTTTAATACTTCAAAATAGTCATATCATATAGCTTGAGAATTCAAAACATGATATTCAGTAGAATAGCTCATTAAAATATTTGGTGATTCAAATATGCAAGAATTATCATTATAGCATAAAGAATCCATCATTCATAGCATTTTATCATTCTTTTATTTTATAAGACTCTCTTTTTATCATAGACATTGCTTTCATAAACATTCATTTGGAGTCAAAGTTTTTAAGTCAAACTTCATTGAAAACATAGTAAAACTAGGTGGATTCAAATCACTTCAACTTGCAAACATGTATGTTAATGAATATGCATAAATACTTTGAAATTCATTAATTAAAAATCATGTTTTAAACAACCCATCATGAATTTCAAGAACTTTTAAAGAGCTAAATAGAGAAAATACTTGCAAACCATCAATTCATACATATAAAATTATTTTGCATCAAAATAGACCAATAATTATTAGTTTAACCATGATTCATGCTATTAAGTAGAAATAAAAATTATCCATAAGAAAATATTACTTAAAATCAAGAGATTTAATTGAAAGAGTTTTTGGACTGCATGAGTGGAAGAACCCATGAATAAACACCCACATAACTTAGAGTAAAGCTTAAAGAAAATAAACATAATTTATCATATAATCAAAATATTTTAGGCATGAGAGTGGAAGGAATACTCTCATTGAAGCCTTACACACGCTAATATAAGATAGGTAATTAAACTTCAAATACTTAATAATCTATGCATTTGGAATCATGATATGAAAACTAATAAAGTTTCATACTTGAATTAAATAGAAGACTTTGATAATTCATTTGGGCTTCATGGATGAAAGGATCCATGAATCAATACTCACATACGTTAGAATAAAGTTTAAAGAAAATAAACATAATTTATCATATAATCAAAATACTTTAGGCATGAGAGTGGAAGAAATACTCTCATTGAAACCTTACATATCTGAAATTCAAAGCGTTACTTAGAATTGAAGGATTTAATAAACATTCTTGAATCCTAGCCTTTTCTCATCGTCGGAGCATTTTGTGTACTATCCAGAGTATATGAATCACTGAAATAGTATTTCTACACTACTAACAACTAAAACTATATTTTGAGAATGAAAAAAGGTGTGTATAGAGAGAAGAGTTGCTTGAGAAAGCTTAATGAACAAAATAATGAAATAAGGTGGGTATTTATAAGTGTGAAGGAGGGACCTAACAATAATTAAAATAATTATAAAGAAAAATCTAAAAAATTAATAAAAGATTGTGATGTCATGGGTGATATCAAATGGAGGACTATTGATGTCATGAGTGATGTCAAATGGATCTAGATTTTTCCATGGTTGGTGAGATGAACCTTCTTTTAATGGAATACCCTTTTTCGGAGTTGCGTTTGAATAAGATAACTTCCTCATTAGGATTTGGTGTCTCATATGAATTGTTTCTCTAGAAGTCTACTTTCATGTCGTTTAAGAATCAACCGATTTGGATCATCGTGTAGTGATATATGATTTTTCTTCTACAAATACTCCATTTCGTCATAGCACCTTATCTTGTAAAAATTAATTTATTTGACCTACTTAACCTCCAAAACGTAAAATATGGTCTTCACAAACATTGTAGGTAATAATGTTGGGGTTATTCAAAAATTTGAATCAGCTAATTTGGACCATCCTATAAAAAGTTATGCCCAAAATACAGAACCTGTATTATTTTCATCGAGAATTGGAACATCATATACAACGTTTTTAGGGGTGTTACATGAATTAATTCAAATTTGACAAAAATTAATCCATGGAGTCCTCAAATAAGCAGGATTCACCAACTGCTGACAGGAAATGCTGCAATCGCTGCTAGTTACGAGTCCGGAGACAAAAATCAGAATCTACATCATAAAAGGATGCAGCGCAAAAAATATGCATTAGTACATGAAATGTGATGAGTATGATAGGGGCACCACAACATACTCATATAAAATGACATATGGAGGGACAATGAAAAAATATTTCTGTAACACCCCTTAAAATGTTATTGATTCATGGATCCTTTCATTCATGAAGTCCAAATAAATTATCAAAAAAAACTATTTAATTCAAGTATGAAACTTTATGGATTTTCATATCATGATTCTAATTGCATAGATTATTAAATATTTGAAGTTTAATCACCTATCTTATATTAGTTTATGTTGGCTCTTAAATGCATTAAATTTTTTTTGATTTATGAAAGGTCCTTATATGAAGACATAAAAATGTTTTAAAGTATTTTGATTATATTATGATCTCTCATGCCTAAAGTATTTTGATCATAATTATTTCTCTCATTACTAAAGTATTTTGATCATAATTATGTTCTCTAATGACTAAAGTATTTTGATTATATTATGATCTCTCATGTCTAAAGTATTTTGATCATAATTATGTTCTCTAATGACTAAAGTATTTTGATTATATTATGATCTCTCATGTCTAAAGTATTTTGATCATAATTATTTCTCTCATGTCTAAAGTATTTTGATCATAATTATTTCTCTCATGACTAAAGTATTTTGATTATATTATGTTCTCTCATGATTAAAGTATTTTGATCATGTTCTAAAGTATTTTGAGCATATTCTAAAAGTATTTTGATCATGTTCTCTCATGACTAAAGTATTTTTATCATATTCTAAAGTATTTTGATCATGTTCTAAAATTATTTTGATCATGTTCTCTCATGCCTAAAGTATTTTTATCATATTCTAAAGTATTTTGATCATATTCTAAAAGTATTTTGATCATGTTCTCTCATGCCTAACGTAATTTAGGCATAACTTTTCATAGGATGGTCCAAATTAGGTGATTCAAATTTCTGAGTAACCACAACATCATTACCTACAACTTTCATGAAGAACACATCTTAAGATTCAGAGTTTAAGTAGATCAAATAAATTGATCTTTGCAAGACATAGTGCTGTGACGGAATGGAGTGTTTGTAGAATAAAATTCATATCTCGATGTAGAGTGCTCCAAATATGATGATTCTTAAACTAACTGAAACTAGACTTCTATATCTACAATTCTTATCAAGACACTAAATTCTAATAAGGAATTTATCTTATTCAAACGCAGCTTCGAAAATGGATATTCCGTTAAAAGAGATTTCATCTCACCTACCATAGAAAGATCTAGAACCATTTGACATCATCCATGACATCAAAATTCTTCATTGAATTTTCAAGATCATCCTTTATGATTATGTTTATTTATTGTTAGGTCCCTCCTCCACACCTATAAATACTCACCTTATTTCCTCATTTTATTCATCAAGCTTTCTTAAGCAACTCTTCTCTCTATATACTTCTTTACTCCTTCTCAAATATAGTTTTAGTTTTAGTAGTATAAAAATACTACTCTGGTGATTCTTATACTCCGGGTAGTACACAAAACAAACCGGTGAGAAGAAAAGGCTAGGGGTCCAAGAGTGTTCCAATTCGAAGTAAAGCTTCCGATTTAAGGTATGTAAAGCTTTCATAGCATCGGATTGAGTTCGTCCATGCACCCAATATTTAAATTTATTATAATTGAGTTATAGTTGAGTTTTATCCAAATCTTGAATTCTAAATAAATTAATTCTTCTTCTATTGAGTTTGATATATTTATGCATTAATATTATTATTGTTATCTCTCATATTATTGGAATTATTATTCATTGCTACTTTCCCATGAATCCTAATTGATTTGATGTTCATGAATATTTTTATACATGTTTTGAGTAAAGATGTTGGCTTTTTATTATTTTCATTGATAAAAAGAAAGTTATATGAATTAATACTATATATGTATTTTATTGAGTTTTGAAAGAGCCAAAAAGTTGAGTTTGAATGAATTTGAGCAAATGATATTTTGAGAAAGATGTTTTGATGAGATGTAAATGATGTTTTGGGAAGTATAATGATTGATGAACATGAAATGAGATGAGTTTGATGATTTAAATTAAAGTCCAATGAAACTAGATGATGAGTTTAATATGAGAACATATTTTGGGAGTAGTATTGAGCACCGAGTTGGGTAAGAGTTTAATTGACTCAAACCCCAGAACTACGTAGCCAGCGTAGGATGGAGGATATGCCTCTTAAGTCCCAAAAAGAGGACTTTGATGTGTGGATCCAAGATGGTGATGTCCTTTACCCTGGCAAGGTATTGGATTTATGTGGCAACGACATCGCTTCGTTGTATCATCGCTAGCTAATAAGTGATGGTTGTCGGTTAGAGAAACTCCCAACTGAGTAAGCATTGCTTATTACTATTATTTTTATTATTATATTTTAAACTTGTATTACATATTGATGTTGAGTTCTGAGCTGAGTTTTATTGAGAGGAGTATCTTGATATCTGTCCTTACCTTCCTGCCATTTTACATACTCGTACATTCCACGTACTGACGTCATTCGACCTGCATCATTTTATGATGCAGATACAGGTGTTAGAGATCCTCAACAGGCGCATCGTTGAAGATCATTTCTTTTCGGCTATTTGGTGAGTCCTTCTTGTATTCGAAGGAACTCCTTATCTTTTTATTATTGTTGAGTGTGATGTTTCTTTTGAGGTAGCCATGGACATGTCATTGGCACCATCTAAGAGTATTAGAGGCTTCATATATAGAGTCTGATGATGTAATCGGAGTAGTTCTCGTTAGAAACTACTTCTTCTAAGAATTATCTATTTTTCCTTTGATTATAACAAGCCCACATTAGTATTCTTAAGTCTTCCGCTGATGAATAAATAAGAAATGAGACCAAGTGGTTCTCTTGGAAGCCAGAAATGGTTTCTAAGTGCCGGCCACGCCTAGGGTACCCTCTCGGGGCGTGACAATTTCTAAAATCATGATCATAGTAAAGGAACCAAAAAGAAATAGTAGAAGCCTATGCATAAGTATCAATTTTAAACCTTATTTCAAAGCATATATATAAAGATGAGTCTACATTGGCTTCTTTGTATAAATATATAGACAAAATAATCTAATTTAAATGAATCCTATAGAGTTAAGAACATATCATAAAAATGCATAATTGGAGAGTTTCTTATAAATGACATACACCATATAAGATTATGATGTCCAACAGCTAACCAAGTTGGGAGGGAACAAGTAAATCATGTTAATTCAGTACAATAAGCTTTAAAATCAAAAGGGAACAAGGAAAACATGAATTCATAAAGAAAGACCATTATTTCATAAAAGTCCTAGCTTTACTTCAACATTCTTGTAGAATTCTTGATAATCAAAATAGTTTAGGAGTGAGAGTGAAAAGATACTCTCATTGAAGCCTTACATACCTTAGTTGCTCCAATTACCCCCCCAAAAGTATGATCTTGGAAGGAGAACCACAAAATCTTTCTTGGCCCTTTGGAGATGAGTTCTTGAGGAGTTTTCTTGAAAATCTATGAATTTTATGAGTAGGAGATATTATTTGATGTTAAGATGAAGAAATTATGAGTTATATGGTCAACTCTTACCTTGGATGGTCGATAAACCTTGGAGGATGTTAATTTCTTGAGAACTTCTCTTTCTATGGTAAATTTTGGAATTAGGAATGTGAAACACGACTTTGGTGAGCAGTCAGCACCTAGCAAGGTAGTAGCCTCTGCCTTAGTGCGCTGATATACAACCCGCGTACAGCTAGACAATGTCTAGTAAAATAGGCATAACTTCATGTACAAATATCGGATCGGCAAAAAGTTGATGCATCAGAAGGTAGACTCAAATATCATAATTTGATAGGTGATGGATCACCTAACTCTTCATATGCTAAGAGATATGGTCATTTGAAATCGACCTTACATGAACTTTTGTGAAAAACCTAGCCGGTAGAAAGGCTTTGAACTCGACTTAGTGCTAAAGATCCCTTATGACCCTAAGCGGCATCCGATATGCTTCTCTCACTTTGTAATGGACATTAACACACATTTACAACTTAGAAATCATCAGATTCAGGTCTATACGCATATAAAGGATGGTTCAGATTTTTGCTTGAAGTTGCGAGGCATTTAATATCTCCCTCTTGGGATCATTTGTCCTCGAATGATGATTGAGATAGGATAGCCAACTCAATCTCACTTTTTCTCAACTCAGTCTCTCTAACAAGGTCATAAACATATAGAACGAAACAACAACAACAATAATATACCCAGTGAAATCCCATAAGTAGGGTCTGAGGAGGGTAGGATGTATGCAGACCTTACCACTACCTCATTGGGATAGAGAGGTTGTTTAGACCCTCAGCTCAAAAGTTACATTTTGAAGTAACAGAGAAATATATATAACATAAAGGCACAAAAAATGAATAACAAGAATAATAATGATAGCAAAGTAATATGATAATCAAAGGCAATAACAAGAACAATAGCGATAGCGATGCAAATTTTACAGGACAAGAACAATAACAAGAACAATAATGATAGCAAAGTAATGTGAAAAAGTGATAATCAAAGGCAATAACAACACAACTATAAAGGCACACCTAGGCCTGCGACTGCCCTAAATTGGCATACTGCCAGACACCATTCTACCCCTACTAGCCTTCTATCCTAATCTGTGACCTCAACTCCTTTCTATCTAAGGTCATGTCCTCAGTGATATGGAGTAGAGCCATATCTTGTCTTATCATCTCTCTCCAATACTTTTTTGGTCTACTCCTACCCCTCTGCATGATCCCCAATTCCAACCGCTCATACCTCCTAATTGGGGCGTCGACGCCCCTTTTTTACACATGCCCATATAGACCAAAACACGAAGCACAAATATGAGTTTAGAAACTAAAACACTCAAACATAAAGTATAGAGGATGAATCTGAAATAAGACAAGGACTATTACCTCTGGCATTTTCATCTTGAGGAATGAACAACTTTGGGCATCTAGCCTTCATATCCTCTTTGGCTTCTCACATAGCCTCTTCAACAAACTGATTTCTCTATAAAAACTTTACTGATGCTACCTCTTTGGTTCTTAACTTGCGAATATATTGATCTAGTATTTGGATAAGTACTTTCTCAAAAGATAGACTATCCTTTATCCAACGGTTTCTAAAAAGACATTAAACTATAGATTCCCAATACACTTCTTCAGTATGGAGACATGAAATGCAGGATGCATGAATGCCAACTCCATAGGCAACTATAGCTTATAAGTTACTTTACCAATCCTACTTAGAATACGGTAGGGTCCAAAATACTGAGGACTCACTTCCCCTTCTTACTAAAGTGAATTACCCCTTAATGGGATAGACCTTCAAGAATAACCAATCATCTACTTCAAATTCTTAGTCTTTTCATCTTATATCAAAGTAAGATTTCCATTAGCTTTGAGTAGTCTTCAAACGCTCTCTAATTAAAGCAACTTTTATTCACAGCCTGGTGGACAAAGTTTGGTCCTATCAATGTAGCCTCACCCACCTCGAATCAACTAATAAGAGATCTACACCTTCTCCAATACAATGCTTTAAACGGAGCCATCTGAAAGCTGGAATAATAACTATTATTATAGACAAAGTCAATAAGAGGTAGTGGTCATCTCAATTACCTTCATAGTCTATTGCACAAAGACCTCAACATATCCTCTAAAGTTTGAATGGTACGCTTTGCCTGACCATTAGTCTGCAGATAAAAAGTTGTACTGAGGTCCCTCATGAGTGCCTAGACCCTTTTGAAAGGACTTCCAAAATGTAACGTGAACTAAGTAACCCTATAAGATATGATGTAGAAAGGAACTCCATAAAGCTTAACTATTTTTCGAATATAAAATCTGCAATAATCCTCAGCAGAATCTGAAGTCTTAACTGGCAAGAAGTGAGTTGACTTAGTTATCCTATCCACAATCACCTAAATAGAGTTATGCTGACAAGAAGTACGGGGTAGACATGTGATGAAGTACACATTAATCATCTCCCATTTCCACATAGGAATACTTATATCCTGAGCCTTACCACCAGGTTTTTGATTCTTGACTTTCATTTCCTGGCAGTTGGGACAACTTGCTACAAAATCAGCAATGTCTTTCTTTATGTTGTTTCACCAAAATATTTTCATTAGGTCGTAGACATCTTCATAGAACTGGGATGAATGGAATATCTGGAACTATGAGCCTCTGCCAAAATCTTGTCTTTCAATCCATCTACATTAGGAACATACAACCTACCTTGAGACCCATTTTTCCCAAGCAAGAAAAGTTCTACCTTTTAGTTGCAAACTTCATATTTAAAATGGAGTAATATGTGATCACTATCTTATTTCTCCTTCACCTCAATCACCAATGAAGACTCAGACCCATTCTAAACTACCACTCCACCCTTATTAGAATTTGTGAGATGAACTCTTAATTGTGCGAGCCTATGCACTTCCTTCACCAGTTCCTTCTTACCTTCTTCTATATGCACAACACTCCCCATAGATAGCCTGCTAAGAGCGTCTGCAATAACATTCGCCTTATATGGGTGGTTTAGCACATTCCTGTCATAATCCTTGAGGAGTTCAAGCTATCTTCTTTGTCAGAGATTTAACACCTTTCGATATTGCAGACTCTTATAATTTGTGAAAACATTGACAAAGAAGATAGCTTGAACTCCTCAAGAATTATGACACAAATGTGTTATATGGCGCCAAATTTTTAGAGCAAACACCATAACAACTAACTCCAGGTCATCATTGGGATAATTCTTGTCATGAAACTTGAGTTGTCTATAAGCATAAGTAATGACCTTGCCATTTTGCATAAGAACACAACCAAGAACAACTCTAGAGGCATCAAAATATACCAAAAAATCGTCTATACCCTCTAGCAAAGTCAAAATTAGAGCTGAAGTTAATCGAGCCATTAGGTCCTAAAAGCTCTTCTTAAAACTCCAGACCACTGAAATTTAACCTTTTTCTGCATTCGCCTAGTCAATGAGGTAGAAATAAAGGAGAACCCCTCAACAAACCTCCTATAGTAATCGGCTAGGCCCAAAAAACTCCAAATATCAGTCGGAGCAGTGGGCCTAGGACAATTCTTCACTGCCTCAATCTTCTGATCATCAATTCAGATTCCCTCAATAGAAATCAATATGGCCCATAAATGCAATTGACCTTAACCAAAGATCACACTTAGAGAATTTAACAAACAACTGTCTATCCTTAAGAGTTTGAAGAATAGTCAGGAGATAACTGGCATGTTCCTCTTCACTACGAGAGTAGATCAGGATATCATCAATGAACACAATAACAAAAATGTCGAGGTACTTTTTGAACACCCTATTTTTGAGATTTATAAAAGCTACAGGAGAATTGGTTAGCCCAAATGACCTAATAAGAAACTCATAATGACCATACCGAGTTTAGAAAGATGTCTTGGGGATATTACACAACTCATAATGACCGGACCGAGTTTTGAAAGCTGTTTTTGGGATATCATATACTCTAACCTTCAATTGGTGATACTCGGATCTTAGGTCAATCTTAAAGAAACAAGTGGCTCTTTTAAGTTGGTCAAACAAGTCATCAATTCTGGGAAGGGGATACTTATTCTTAATAGTGACCTTGTTCAACCAATGGTAGTCGATACACATACGGAGAGAGCTATCTTTCTTATGTATAAACAGGACTGGAGCACCTTATAGGGAACGCTGGGTCTAATGAAACCCTTGTCTAGAAGGTCTTTCAACTATTCCTTCAGTTATTTTATCTCAACTAGAGCCATTCTTTATGGAAGAATAGAGATAGGCAGCGTATTAGGAAGAGTATCTATGCTAATGTCTATCTCTCTATCAAGAGGAACTCTCAAAATATCATCTGGGAAGACTTCTAGAAATTTACATATTATAGGGACTGATGGAAGAGATGGGGTTTTGAGATTGGAATCCTTGACTCTAACTATATGGTAGAGGTAACCCTTAGAGATCATCTTTCTGGCCTTAAGATAAGACATGAAATGACAAGGTAGAACTACCCTTCTATTCTAAGAATGGCTCATTGGGAAATTGAAACTTTATGATTATGGTTTGCACTCAACTATGGCATAGCACGAATGTAACCAGTCCATGCCTAGACTGACATCAAAGTCTACCATATCTAACTCTACTAGGTCAGCAATGGTATCTTTATGAAGAACTAAGATAATGCAACTTTTATATATTCGTTTAGCCAAAGTTGACTCTCCAACGGGAGTAGAAACAGAAAAGGGTTCTAAGAGTTGTTTAAGACTAAAACCAAACTTTACAACAATATATGGAGTCCCCAAAGGCAAAGAAGCACTAGGGTTTAACAAAGCATAAACATCAATGGAGAAAACTTAACATACCGATAACAACATCGGGAGGACTTTCCTGATTCTGAAGAGAAGATGGAGCATAAAAGCAGTTCTGACTACCATTTACGCCAGAAATAGTGCTTTTTTTAAAGTTTCAACCTACTGAAGCTAAGGATGTAGTATCCTGAAGTCTATTACTTCTACTTCCCTATCTTGTTGAGGGCAATCCTTGTGTTTGTAACCTACTTGGCCATACCCAAAACACCCATCCTTACAATAGAGACATTCACTAGGGTGATTCTTACCACACTTTCTGTGACTCAGATAAGGTGCGTACCCTTTGGCAACACTGCCCTACGAATGAGAACCATACTCCATGCCTTTGAAATTATTCCTTGATCTGGGTATTAGTGTACTAACTGAATATGGAGCCGATCTAAATGACCTATGTTGAAAGGAGGATCGGTCCTTATTTCCCATCCACTGTTGGCCGGACTCATGATTTGTTGTCTTGGCTCTCTTATTCCAAAAATTTTATCTATCTTTCAACTTATCCTCCTCAGGCTGCTACACATGGATCATTAGCCTAACTATGTCCATATCCCCAATCAACATAGCTGCCATACCTTTCATGCTCGATAAATGGGAGAGTCCCAACACAAACAAGTTCACCCTGCTCTTTATATCATCTACCATCTTTGGAGCATAGTAAGACAACTATGTGAACCTGATACTATACTCCCGCATAGTCATATAATCTTGTTTTAGACTAAGGAACTCTCTTACCTTTGCCTCCCTTAATTTACAAGGAAACAAAGTCGCATGAAGGAATCTTCGAACATAACCCAACTTAAGAGAGGTGGACCATCCCCTCTAGTCTTCTTTCACTGGTCGTACCATATCTTTTCAAAAACCTTAAGATGATATGAAGCCAACTCAATGCACTCTACATCACCAATATGCATAACTTGAAACACCTTCTGAATATTATGCACAAAGTTTTCTAGATCCTCACCAAGTTTTGAACCCGTGAACTTAGGTGAATTCATCCTTAGAAATTCATGAATACTTGAAGTGTCTGGAACATCCTAATAGCCTGCTAGGACTACTCTTTGATGGTCAATCTGAGTTGTTATTGCCCGATCTAACATTTGGATGATGTGTGAAATTCTCCATTGGTAATATCAACCTGGGGTGGATGCACAACAGGTACATTTGGACCCCTTGGTCCAATGGGAACTTGAGGTTCCTAAGGGTTCTCATTTTGCCTAATAGGACGCTCTTTATTTCTAATTTACATCGGATGACTGAATGCTCTACTTAGAGGCATGATTTGATATATGAAAAGCATGAATTAGAGGAGACAAATAGAGTTAAACTCTATCACACACACAAGATTGAGAAAGAAGAGAATTATTTCCTAAACATCCTATATCCTCTTCTCTATAAGTGTGGCGAGTTTCACAACCATAAAAAGAACTTCATTAGATGTGGATTTTCAAACATCCTAGGAAATTTGAACCTATGACTCTTATACCAAGTTTGTCACGACTCGAGTCTATTCCCTAATCAAGACACGGTACTTAGAACTACGAGTAATTCCAAGCTAACCCTTGACATAACATATCAAAGTATATCATGAGAAAACTAAGCGGAAGCTGAAATATATGCATAATAAGTCTAAATAAAAGCTAACATATCCATGAAATCTTATGCCTAAAACAAGACTTTAACATGTGAGTCCAAAGAAATAAGTTTTTCAAGACATGACCACCGTCTATCATAACTCAGCAAGAAAACTAACTCAAATTTGACTAAACTAATCCAAGGAGTCCCCAAATAAGGAGGACTCACAAACTACTGGCTGGAAATGCTGCAATTACTGCTAGTTATGAGTCTGGGAGCGAGCACCAAAATCTACATCTTAAAATGATACAACATAGAGAAAAGTATACGTCAGTACGTAGAATGTACTGAGTATGAAACAGACACCAACATACTCATATAAAATAACATATGTAGGGATAGTGAAATAAAGTTTCTGAAATCACGATCATAGTAAAGGAACTAAAGAAGAAACAATGGAAGCTCATGCATAAGTATCAATTTAAAACCTTATTTCAAAGAATATATATAAAGATGAGTCTACATCGACAACTTTATATAAACATATACATAAAATAACATAATTACAATGAATTCTATAGAGTTAAGAACATATCATAAAAATGTATAATTGAGAAGTTTCTTATAACCGACATACACCATGTGAGATCATGATATTCAATAGCTAACCAAGTAGGGAGGGATGTCCTATACCTTGCCAAAGTATAAGACCATTTCTTATCTATGTGGATCAACTAGTCTGTGCCTCTCAGGGATATATGGAGTTATCCAACAAAGCGGTCTACTCAAGTCCTACAGTGGCACGTAGTTATGGGACTTAGATTTTCTAACCCCGTATCCTCTCGGTACTCTCAAAATACATAAATACATATTAATGTTCATGAGTATAAAAATGTTCATATATATGAATCATATGTGAGACTAAGCTCAAAAGTCATATCTTAAGTTAACATGAATTGAGGTTGTAGTACATATCATGCAAATTTTCTTGCTTAAGAATCATAATGCATAAGGAACCACATAAATCATTTTAATTCAGTACAATAAGACTTTAAAATGAAAATTGAACAAGGAAAACATGAATTCATGAAGAAAGACCATTATTTCATAAAAGCCCTAGCTTTACTTTCAACATTCTTGTAGAATTCTTGACAATCAAAATACTTTAGGCATGAGAGTGAAAGGATACTATCATTAAAGCCTTATATACCTTAGTTTCTCCAATTACCCCCCCCCCCCCAAAGTATGATCTTGGAAGAAGAAGAACCACAAAATATTTCTTGGTCTTTGGAGATGAGTTCTTAAAATATTTTCTTGAAATCTATGAATTTCATGAGTATGAGATATTAATTGGTGTTAAGATAGAGAAATTATGAAGTTCTATGGTCAAACTTACGTTGGATGATGGATGAACCTTGGAGGAAGTTAGTTTCTTGAGAACTTCTCTTTCTAGGGTAAATTTTGGAACAAGGGAGGTGAAAGACGACTTTATGGTGTTTTATTATTTTTTATATGTGTGATATCATGTAGATAGCTTCTTGGGAGCAAAACCGGTGCATGGCATTGTAGTAGCCGCTGCCTCTGAGCGCTATCGCGCGGCTGGTGTGTAGTTCGCGCACAACAAGACAATTTCTAGTAAAATAGGCATAACTTTGTATGCAAATATCGGATCCGAAAATTGTTTGATACATTGAAAACTAGACTCAAATAACTTTAATTTGATAGGTCATAGGTCACCTAACTATTCATATATTAAGAGATATGATCATTTGAATTTGACCATTGCATGAACTCTTGTGAAAAATTTAGCCGGTAGAAAGGCTTTGTACTCGACTTAGTTCTAAAGGTCCCTTATGGCCCTAAACCGCATATGATACTCTTCTTTCACTTTGGAATGGATCTTAACACACATTTACAAATTAGAAATCATCAGGTTAGTGCCTATATACATATAGAGGATGGTTCAGATCTTTGCTTGAAGTTGTGAGGCATTATATAGTTAATTGCTTGACAAAGGGGATTTAGTTGCTAATTTGGGTATTAGCCGAGGTAAATGAACTGAATTAATAAGTAGCAATTTTTTTCGAGTTTTTTATGCTTCCAAGAATTTTCTAAGACTGTTGTCATCCTTCTCACGAATATTACTTACTTTTTGTCGTTGTTGTTTTTGTTCTAAGGCCCTAGACACACTCATGGCCGTCGATAAGTCAGGTGGTTTGAGAAATTGCACATTTATTATGATTAATTCAACCAATCCCATCATAAATATTTCCACATGCAAGTGTTCTACAATTAGCTCATCAGTCCTTGCAAGCTTTTCTTGAAATTGATGTTGATAAAGTTCAATTGTACTAATTTGTCAAAGCGTGATCAATTCACCCACCGTGTTGTTACTTTTAGGAAGTCCAAATTAAAGACAACGTTTCTAAAATTCTTCCCAACTCATTGAGCCCTTTGCTCGTTTAAGCTGGTAATACCATAATTGTGTTTTGCCCAACATGTGAAACTTAGTCAATCCAACCTTTTTTGTTTTCGTAGTACGTTGGATTTTTTCAAAAAAAATTGCTAACAATGGTGTGCCAAAATCAATAGGTCGTTGGTCCATCATAAGAAGAATAATTCATCCTAGCATATCTTAGTATTGTCGAATAAGAATTACCACTTGTTGAATGATTCTGATTGGCCAGTTGAAAAGTAGTGTATTCCCTTTAGTAGCAGGATTTGATGATCTGCCTATCATCAAAGCACTACTCGACTCTATTTCGTGGACTGCTGGTTTTGTAGAGCCAATTTTCAAGCCAAACAATTGTTCTTGGATGACTTGAACAATTCTTTCGCCGAGATATTATTCCATCGTTGTAAGTTTATAGTCCATTAATATTTCTAAAATCACATGTTCTTGGAACCTGTAATTGATTCTCATCGTCCATTATGTCAAGCTCTTGTACCAAATTTTTAGGATTCTTAAAGAAGGATTGAGTCATAAGACGATGAACAGAAAAATATAAATCAATTGACTTTGACTTTTCCTTATTTTTGTTTATATTCTTAGATTGACCTATTTTATATATAACTTCAGCTCGTGGAAAGGAGGCTAAAATCTTAGAGTTCAATGAAAGAGAGAACTTTGATATATCTTATTTTTTTGTTAAAATACGACCTAATGATTTATTCCTCATAAGCCCCTTTAAATAGGAGTTTATTACAACAATTGGAAGTCTAATCCTTATGAAATGGGAAGCCTAAATTCTATTCTAGACAAATAATTAGAGCCAAACCTAATTCCTATGAAGCTGTGAACCATAAATCTTATTCTAAAATAATAAACAAAGCTACTAAAATTTAAAAATATAATTATATATTTAATTTAATTGGCTTCACAACAAAAACTAAACTCTAAGCCAAATACCGTATATACCTTACGGTATAAACATTATTGAGGAAATAACGGTTTTAGTCCTTGTGTTATTGCATAATTTCAATTTTAGTCCATGTATTATTTGACTATGCACATTTAACCTTCAATTATTTGAAGTGTGTGATTTTAGTCCTCGGAGTTAACAAAAGTTAATTATTTAACAAAATAATTATTTTGAAATATATAAAATAAAATAAATTGAAGGGTTGGTGATTTTAATTAAAATTCTGTTAAAGAAAAGGTCATTTTTGAACCCAAAAGTGGATGACAAAGGCATTTTAGGCCCAAATAGGTGGATGAAGAATATTTTTGTATTATTTCCAATAGTTCGAGGACATTTTATATGTGGTAATTTGGAAATTTTCTATATTAAATTTTGTTCTTATAGTATATGCTAAAACTTTAATTGATCGCTCAAACATATGGATGGAGCCAGTTTGGACAAAGGATAGTCTATTGCACACTCTTTGCTGAAAAATTATGTGGTGTATAAAAATTAAATGTTAGTTATTACGAATGTATATTTAATTTTGCACTCCTTTAACATAATTGAGAAGAATTGTATATTCTTCACCAAATTTCTATCTTCGTCCTGCACACACATATGGAGTTGAATAAAATTCACCACTTATTAATTACATTTACTCGATAAAATGCTAATACTAAAAGAATTTCAAAAGAAAAAGGCTGTACAAAAGAGAGGCAATAATTATTACTCCAACACAGTGAAATCTGAAAAGAATGGGTGGAAATTATTTACACTCTGAACTTTACCTTAAAAATCAAATTCTCCCCTTAACTTAAAGACATTAATCATTCTCCCCTTTTTTCTAATACTTTTTAAAATGTCTATTCTACCTTTACGTTATCAACCTTTATATCTCTCCTTTTTTTAAATACTTCTTCTAAAATCATAATTTTTCATTTTTGAATCTATGTATCAAATTTTCTATTAAAACGATATTAATTTCGTCCAAAAAAGAAAAAAAATATTGATTATATAATTTAATGTCGTTCTATAATGCAACAAATAAATAGAATAAAAAAATGTTATTAATTTTAACGGAAAAGTCTATAATGTGATAACCTTATAAACATATTTTGATGCAAGCTAATAAGAATAATTAATAAACATAAAGACATATTTCATAAAAAATTAAAGATCTATTTATATTATAAATAAATTTTAAATTATAGTTTTTAAAAAATTCATTAATGACAATCAAAATTCATTTATCTACGTAGATAATAGAGAATAAGAGATAGACATAATTACAGAAACGTGTCGTTTTAACTTGGCTTCAACTATCATCTACGCACTCCAACTTTGGATGTGCACAAGTAGATACATAAATTTATATAAAGTTGAACAAGTAGATACTCGCATTCTACATAACAATTCACGTGAGATACATTCTAACTAACTGGTATTATGCCATGTAGTACATGTATTATGTTATGTGTAAGATGCGTTTGTCTACTTGTTTAACTTTATACAAGTTTAAATGTATACTTGTGCACACCCATAAGTTGAAGAGCATAGATGTCAGTTGAGGTCAAGTTAAAGAGTACGTTAATGTATTGTGCCTATGAGATAAGTGAAACTTAAATATATATGTACATAATACATTCATACATATGTTCTTAAATGTATGTAATATTATAATAACAATCACAAAAAATAACATTAGATTTTGCAACAAACTTATAAAAAGAATTTTCTAATTAGGAAAAAGGGCATGATTTACCCCTCAACTTTGTTAGAGTCGATATATCCCTTGTTAAAAAAGTGGCTCATATATATCTCTATTGTTACAAAAATAGCTCACATATACTCTTTACCATTATAAAAGTGGCTTACATATACCTTTTTTATCTAACGGAAGTGAAAAATATAATTTCAAATTTATTTTTTTGATTTTAAATTTTTAAAAAAATCTTGTAGGGGTATATATGATTCTTTTCACACGTGATTTTTTTATTGTTATTATTTGAGTTTCTTATTCTTATTTTATTTTATTCTTTAGAGTAAAAAATATGAGGGGAAAAAGTGTGAATGAAAAAAAGAAGAAGAAAAAATTTAAAACTAATTATTTTCTGGATATATTATAATTTATTTTTGTATCTATAAAAAAGGCATATATGATAAATTTTATAAGAAAGTTGATGAAAAAATGAATTTGATCATCAAAAGAATAAATCTAAAATAACTATTGAATCAAAAAAGTCAAAACAAATACGTATGAAAAGTATCAAATATACCCCTACAAGAATATATTTTTTTATAATAAAGAACAATTAAAAAATAAATTATAAATTGATTTTTTTACTTCTGTTAGAAGAGAAGGGTATATGTAAGTTATTTGGGTAACAGTAGAGAGGTATATATGAGTCAATTTTATAACGAGGGGTATATCAGATCTTAATAATAAAGTTGAGGGGTATATCAGACCCTTTTTCTTCTACTTATAATATTAATGAATCTAAATAAAAATCTATAAATACAAAGGTTAAAAAATAAAATATTATACATATAATATAAAGAGATTTTATATAGATAGATGATTAAAAATGGCAAGGATCAAATAAACTTTGCATAGGATAAAGTGGAGGAGGGGAGAGGGGGAGAGTGACTATTTCTCAAATTAAGGGGGAAATTTGATTTTTAAACAAAAGTTTGGAGGTATAAAGGATTTTCACCCGATCTTAATAAGGTAGAAAGACAATAATTCCTATTCTATTATGTTCGCTTGCTTTAGTAAGAGGTAGGCTCATGTTTAGTTTTATACCATCGACGCATGTTGCGTCCGTGCAAACAATGATCAAATGATCCAAAATTTATGCTTTTTCTTCATTTACTTCTTTATATTTATAGTTGTGGCTGAATTGTGATTTGGGACGGAACCAAGTGAATAGAAAAGGATTGCAGACAAAAAAATACTTATATTATCTTTTTAGTAAATGTAAACTTTTAGAGATGGCCTTCATGCCCTTAATGTCGAGTAATACAACGTTATCAATATTTTTGTTTTTAAAAAAAGATAATTAATGAACAACAAGGGCTAGAATGAATATGCTTGCTCAATAAGTTCTGCATATCTTTTACAAGACCAATTCAGATTGACTTTGGTTCGTTTAGAAAATATGATTTTTCGAGAGATGAGGTACTGTATGGGAGAAATTCGGCCACACATATTTTGGTTTTGTGTGTCTTTAACTCAAACTAGGTAAGGTAGCGCCCAAATCTCAACTAAACATACCACAATAATGATCAAATTTATATGAGCTACTAAGGAGTAAGCAATGATCTACATTAATTAAGGAAAAAGGGTACCCTCTCCCTACACTTTTCGAAGATGAAAGAGAAGAAAAGAGATGAACGGAAAATGGAAAAACAGGTGTGTTTGGTATGAAAGAAAATATCTTTCATAAACAATATCTTTTGTCACGATCCAAAAATCGAGGTCATGATGGCACGCATCCCAAACCCCATCCTGATGCGTAAGTCTAAAAGTAAAAACCATACAAAACTCCCAAAAGGGAAGTCAAGCCACAATAAATACAATAAAAGGGCAACAACAACAAAATAATTCCCCAAACTTGGTGTCATAAGTATAAAGAGCATCTAAATACAAATTTGAGTCTGAATACACAGTTTAAGTCTTTGAATATAAAAAAAAGACTAAAAATAAAAGATGGACTAGCGGCGATCTGGATCTTAAGTTCTCACCACTGATCCGATGATAATGTATCCGCTGGAATCAACTACTGCTGAACACCCTAGCTAGTATCTGCATAAAAAAAAGACACAGAAGTAAGGGTGAATACAACCCACATGTACTCAGTAGGTTTAACTGACCGAGTATAAGAAATTAAACAAAAACTATAAAATAAACTAAGGAACGCTTCCACCTGCACGCAGAAAAGTCCCACTACGGCTACGCTGCCGCCAATTTATATAGAACGATGCAAGTAAAGTAATCACATAAATACAGCTCAATATCACAGCTAGACAGATAGGTCAAGTATCACAGGTATCAATGCAATGCAATGCAATATGATGATGCAATGATGTAATAATACGGTAGAATCAAGGCTGTCGCACAACCTGTCGTATACACTTGCTGAGCTGTGCTACCAAGCAGGACCCATGGGAGTCTCACAGACCATATACCTCATCACAATCTCAATGTATCAACCTCGCCACCCAACTCATGGCCAAGGACTCATGATACTAACGTCTCATTCACTTGCCACCTATCTCGTGGTCAAGAATACAAAAGATGTCACATTTTCTTTCTCAAAAGGGTTTCCACAGTCCTCAACTTTCCAATGATCAATAATAGTATGAATGAGGATGAATGCAATCACAATGTATAAGGATGAAGGTAGTATTCACCTCAACATATAGTACCAGGTTCAAAGTTCTCAAAACTTAGCCTAAGCATGATATTCACCCTCAATAGACAGTAATGAAAAGAAAAATACATCGATTAAGTGTTCACCTCTTTCTCAATAATATACCACTACTCAGGCATGCTCAAAACCCTCAACTTAACCCCAGACGAGCATTAACAGTCAAATAACCTCTACTCATCTCTACTCAGTCAAGTCATAAATTACACAGTCTCAATCACAGATAAAATATCATATAAGGTCCCCACACGGGCTACACAACACATATAAGCCCCCATACAGACATCACAATATCAATTATCAGTCCAAAACTAAACTACGACCCCATCCCAAAGAAGGATAGCCAAACCTACCTCAATTGCCAAACCTCACTCAAATGCTCTACCAGATGAACGACCTTTGAATTCAATGCTCGAAATGATAACCCACTATCAATAATGAAACATACGCGTCATAAGGAGTTCAATGACACCCATATTGATAGGTTTTGAAAACGGGGATAAAATAGTCCAAAAGTTGATTAATTTTGAAAAGGTTCAAACCTGAAATTTTATTAAAAAATCACATTCTACTCATTTAGGAGAGTTTGTGGGTGAAAACCTATAAAAATAGATCAAGAAACAAGGTAGAAATCAATGAAAACTAAATTGGAAATTTCAAGAACAAAACCCCCCAAAATCTTAATTAAACTAGATTTATTCGAGGATTAAAGGAAGAAAATTCATAGATAAATGATGGAAAATTGAAAAAGGAACTTACCCACACGAAAACCTTCAAGAACTTGACCCAAAATCGCCTACTCAAAGCTCAAAATCAATAACAATGGTGGTTTTTTTTAAAAAAATGAGACTGTTTTCACGATTTAACACTGTTCACGCACAAAATACCTATCGTGATCGTGAGCAACTTATTCTCGCGATCGCGAGGCACTGGAAAAAGACTCATTGTAATCGCGTGGATAGAGTCACAATCGCATAGAACAAAATCTGAGCAGGTCGCGATCGTGATGAACTCTTTGTGATCGCGAAAAACGAATGGACCTGCACCAGAAACTAGAAACAACAGTTAAAACACCATCCAAAAATGCCCTCGGTTGGACCCTCGAAAACCATTTGGGGTCCGATAAAAATAAACCGGATATGATACCCACTAAATTCGACATTTCAGACTAAGTGGAATCGTCAGATTTCTGAAAAGAAGTCGTTTTGACCAAAATATCCTTCCGAACCCCCTATTGGCCTAAAACTCAACTTTTTGGCCTAAAACTAAAAAATGACGACTAAGGTACCAGGGCTCGAAGTCAAGGTTCATCAAGACCAAACTCGACGTTAATTTCACTTTTCAACTCAAGACCTCAAATTTACATATCAACCCCAAATTTATTTCCGACGACTCTCCAAGACCAAATTCCCCATTCCGGAGCTGATGCAATGGAACTAACAGAATTCTCATCCGACGTTCGGATCTCAAAACATTGACTGAAGTCAAACCAACTCATTTAAAATTTCACTTTTCAACTCAAGACCTCAAATTTACATATAAACAACAACAACAACCCAGTGAAATCCCACATCGTAGGGTCTGGGGAGGGTAGAGTGTACGCAGACCTGACTCCTACCAATGTAGGACGTCTGTTTCCGAAAGACCCTCGGCTCAATAAAAACATAGAACAAGGTCAGACAAGAATACAAATTTACATATCAACCCCAAATTTATTTCCGACAACTCTCCAAGACCAAATACCCCATTCCGAAGCTGATGGAACTGACAGAATCCCATTCTGAGACCCGTAGCTCCATTTGGTACCAAAAATTACTTTTTCACCTCTTAACTCGATAGAACTAAAGAATATGCCCATTCCACTGTCTATTAAAACTTTAACACATTCAGCCACACAAACTAAACAAATAAAACTCGGGGGCACTAATGATAGGGGTAAAATGATAATTTCGCGCAAATTTCCGAAAATGACCCTCAAAGTCATTACAACTTCCTAGAAAACATTTTATTGAAAAATAAATGAATTTCCTATTTATTTTCTAGCGTTAGGTAAGTAAGCAAAAAAATGCTACCCTAAAAACATTTATATGTAATCTAGCAAAACACTCTATGAGGGGATGTGATAGGAAGTGAGGGTTCGAGGGTGGTGGGGTTGGAATGGTCAAGAGGTCGAGATTGGGGATGTTGGGTGGATGGAAACAATGAACTTGGAATGCCAGTTATAAAACTTGTTTTTTTCACTTTCATCATTTTTCTCATTTTTAAAGAGCTTATTTTCTTAAAGAAAATGTTCTCCAAAATATTTTGACCAACCAAATATGAAATTTTTTAAAAATATTTTCCTCCACACTAAACACACTCGAAATGGATGATGTTTGGGTGTCTATGGCAAATACAATCAATAAGATTAAAAAAATAGAGATGAAAACTTGTTCTTTTAACCCTTAAATCTCCATAAATAATCTCACTGCCACATTTTGGTTGGACTAATGTTTGTTTGTCTTATGGAAATTGAGATCTATCCTTTTGGTAACAAATAAAAGATTATTAGTTTCTCATCATATCATATGATGATAAAGAAATAAAGGAACAGAATCTCACATTAAGAACAACCTGTTAGTTTGAATACTAGGAACCCTTAACATGTTGGATTATCTCACGTTCACATGGACTAATCCCATATATTAACTAAACAAAATAAATAAAGATATATGTTGGATTTATGAGATCTAGATGATGGAAGAATCTCCTATTTATTATTCGTATTCTTTTTATAGATACTCGTACCAGTTTGAAATAATGATGAACATTTTAAAGAAAACTGTACAATTCACAAATAACTTTCCATGAAACAACACTTACACAAGAAGAAGGAGAGTTTTGATGTAACTGATAAAGTTGTTGTCATGTGATAAGGAAATCATGAGTTCGACCTTGGGAAACATCAAATGCAGCGTAAAACTACGTACAATAGGCCCTTGTGGTCCGACCCTTACCTGGATTCGGGAGCTTAATGTACTGGATTGCCCCTAACACTTGAAACAGCAAATGCTGGGGTAAGACTATGTAACATAAGACCCTTGTGGTCCGGTCCTTACCTGGACCCACGCATAGCGGGAGCTTAGTGTACCAGACTTCCCCTAACTCTTATACAAGAATGATAGTTGTCTATTTGAAGCTTCAAAACACTGTAAGACTAGAAAATGTATCCTCAAATGAGCATCAAACCAATGGCTGTAACAATAAGCGTAGACGGAACTCCAAATTTGAGATGACTCCAGAAGGAGAGATTGTAGCCAAAGTATTGAGCCCGACGAGCCTGCTCACACACTATTAAGTTTGCTGCTGAGCCTAAGAGTGAAAGGTTCCCTGCCACGGTGCTGACCCATGCTAAGATGAGCCATGCTTTCTGCTCACTATCAGGAGATATTGCAGCTGCTGATGCAGCAATTCGTCCTCCGAGCAGCAATACTGAGGCCAAATAAACGTTGTAATTATAATTAAGATTTAACTTATATACAGTCACTATCTATCTAATTCAACCGGATCAAGACGTAAGACATGATTGCCTGTTGAGATTATCTTGTTTTGGAACTAACACACAGTTAATAAATATAATTCTTGAATTAGGACGTACAATATGATTTTGCTACACACTTAAACAAGAGCAATGGCTTTTGGGTTGTGGATTCTCACAAGAGATTAATTTTCTTGGATAATTATGTAGGCATCATCACGGAAGTTACTCGAAATTCATATTTATTTTTAGATGGAACATTAAGGTATACATCAGTTTGCAATAAGCCATGACAAAGTTTCTTATATATTGTTAAACAGCTCTCTTTTCCCTCCTTTTGGATTTTAATCTGTTTCTTTTTCTCCTTACACTTTCTTGGTTATTCTTGTAACTTTTTAATTCCAATAGAACTTTCTGAACAATTAAATTTCTGCTTATGGTCTCTTGTTTGAAGAAAATGTCACTCCCAATAACCCCTTTAGCTACTTGTTTATATTTTATTTGTACACATATATTGGCAAACAATTGTATCTCGTAAAGCATATGATGTGTGAAGAAATGAAATGCGAGCCTATGAAGTTAAAAAACAGGGTAGATTTAGGGATAAGGGCTCAAAAAGTGCAGGAGACACATACCGGTAGGAACATTTGAAGCCAAATTTGACAGGACAAGTATGACCAGTGCAAGAACTGCTATTCCTGCAGCATGATCTATCTTGGAATATGGCTCCATAAAATCCCAAAGAGCACTTGGAATCCCAGTTTTGTTAAAGCCGTCAACCGTGATGAACATACCACAGAAGAATATCAAAAGTGAATAGGAAACCTGTATAGTTGAAAGAACAGAATGAATAAGCTTTGGTTTGGCTAGTTTGTGAATAGGAATTACATCAACATTTAACAGATAACTGTAAAACTCTCTATTAGAATTTGAAGAGGGGAAATAACAATTCCTCTACCTTTTCTAAGCTTGGCCTGGCATCTTTGAAATCAAGAACAACGAGCGCTAGCGCTGCAGTGATAGCAGTCCAAGACATATTCAGGCCCATTAGCAAAGCTATCAGCATGCCAATGGTTACCAGATAAACACACATTTTCCACAACCTATATTTCCATACTTTTGGCAAGTTGCACTTTTCGTCATAACCCGTGAAGTTTTCATCTTCATATTCATCAACAGATGAAACCCTTTTTGAAGACACATTCTGTAGTGATCCATCATTTGTTCCTTCTTTTGAAGTATTTGAATTCCTAGACGAATCAACCCCCCCACTAGACACCTTTTGTATTTCACTTTCTCCAACATTGCCACGATTCCTAAGCATCTCAGCATGATTCGCATGACCATTGACACTAGGAGAGCTGCTTATAGCCACTGAGTCCAAGGCATTGTTTAATTCTTGAGAATTCAAGGAACTAAGATGCGACAATGTGGCTGGAGAAAAACGATGGGAAACTACATCTTCTTCAGGAACTACTTCGGCAGAAGCATCTTCTAAATCCTTCTGTACAGACAACAACTTCCAATACATACAAAGCAGTAGCAGAGCATTAACAACTACACCAACAAGCATTGCAGGAAGAATACCAAATAAAAACTTCCCGAAAGATATCTTGCTTTGTACTGCTATGACTAAGTTCTGTGGATTCCCAATTGGAGTTGCTGAAGATCCAATATTTGCACTTGAAGCAAGAGCTAATAGGAAAGGATGTGGTGGTAGATTTTGTTGCCTAGCTATTTTCAATACAAACTCAGTTAAAACAACACAAGACGTATCGTTGGTAAAAAGGGCGCTAGAAATGGCTGAAATCAAGCAAATTCGACAAAGTAAATCCTTGGCTCCTTGGCTCTTCCATGCCAGCAATTTACCTAAGTATTTAAACATGTCTGCTCTTTCTAGATAGACACTAACAACCATAGTCCCAAATAGAAGGCCTAAAATTGGAAGATCGATAGCAGCATATGCTTGATCGGGAGTTAAGACTCGAAAAATGACCATGAGCATTGCCCCAAGGAGAGAACCTGCAGTCCTTCCAATAGGCATAAAAGGGACAGCAGGGAAAACAGCCAATACCCAAAATACAGCAAAGGCAATTGAACCAAGAACTACTTTAGCAGTTGGTGGCATAGCCATTGTTATTTTTACCTAAAATGAAGTCGAAATCTTCTTTTTATATTTCGAGTATTTAGATTGTCAGAACATTGATAGTCAAGATGAATTTCTCAAGTAACTTGACTTTGGTAAAATCTTGAAAATTCACATTAACATAGAGGCACATGAGCAGAAAGCAACAACAGTATTCACTAGGATAAGTTGCGGAAAACACATCAAGATCAAATGAATCGCCAAATAAAACTTCCTTCAAGATCAGGAAAAAGATTGCCTCATGGCATTCTTGGTGACACCCACATTTTTTGCCCCCTACCAGCATCCAAATGCAAAATTTTCAGTTGAGTTTCTTTCAGAGCTCAAAAGGACATAAAGATGTGTATATATATTTGTGAGTATAACAACAGAATTGAGAAATAATGAGTAAGAGCAATAAGAAGGTGTCAAACTTAAAGCAGAGAAAAGGGATGGTACTTTACACAAAAAAAACAAAGGTTGTGTACTTTGGCATTACTCGTTGGATTTAGCAGCAAAACGATATACTATTGGAGTAGTCCTCTCCACCGCTAACTTGTCAGCAAGTTAAATACGTACACAACGACCCCACCTCATCCTTACTGCTTGTCTTTATTAATTAAAAATCTGCCTATAACCTTTCTTTTTCCATCCGATATCGGATACATATGTTAGAGCTCAACTAAATTCGAATTTGTATCGAAATTTTTTACATTGAAGGTAAAACATGAAGATTAAGAGGGGGAGGGGATGATTTAAAATATTTGATAGTTGACTATCTAAAAATGATAAATGTGTAAAGTAAATAAAGATAGAAAGATTTATTCTGATTCGGAACTCAAGGGATTTCATTCAATCAAGGATTAGTGATTCCTTGATTTAGTATATATGTCCATATCAGATATGTCCATGTGTTTCCTTTGCAAGAGCTTCTGATTTAGTGCAGAATTCTTTTTTCCTTATGTGCTTGATCTGATCCTTCTTTCCTTGTATGCTTGATACTCTTTTCCTTGTGTGATCTTCTTCCTTCAGTGTTCTTCCTTCCTTGATACATGGAAGTTGTTTTCTTGATCTGTGGGATGCCAATTTTGCTTAATTGATCTTCGAGGTGCTAATTGATCAATTAGCTTCTTCCTTATCTTGATTGATCTCTTTTCCTTTTTGATTTGTTTGTACTTATTTTCTACACTAGAAAGTCAAGTCATTATTCAAAATATCTTAATGCTAACAAAACGCTCCCTAAGAAAAGCGACTCCGTACCCAAGAGGATTCGAACACGAGACCTCTTGATCAAGGATGAAGGAGTACTTATCACTCCACCATAACTCTTGTTGGTAAATCTGCCTATAACTTATCTTCGCTAGTCACTGGTTCTTTTCAATTTATTTATTTAATTTTAACTTATATAAATATTTTTAGAAAACAAATATATATAAAATATATTAAAATATTTTTAGTCTTATAATTTTAAATATTCCAAGTAAAATATTGAATTAGAAATTTCAAAGAAAATGATATTATTAAAAATAAATAAAATTACTATTTTTTTCTGCTTAGGCAATTGATTCTGAAGTACATCTCCAGGTAGTGATAGGGGGAGGTGCCAACCGGCAGTTTGTTTTTTTCAATAACCATTTGATTTTCAAAACTCGCTCTTCCAACTAATAATAGGTTTCACATAGAACCTGAAAATAATAATAATTCTTCTTACTAAAAAGCTTCTTCATATGGAAATCTAGTGTATGTTTGGGTTAACTAATTATACATTAACTCATTAGTGTAATAATTACTTTGAAATATCAGACCTATTGTATAAATAAATAATTATATGTTTAAATAAAATGCTAAAATTAATTAAAAAATAGTTAATCTATTCGGTAGAAAATTTCTACAATGGCCTATTCTTTTTCTAAAATAACTTAATATTCTTTAGAGATTTTACAAAGTGAAACTATAAATTTATAAATATTTTTTTAATAAGAAATGAAGAACAAGACCATAAAGGATATTAATAAGTATGTGAAATCAGAGCTCTTGAGTTCGAGCCCTAAATATGGAGAGAAATTTGTTGGGAGAGTCATCTCTTAATAGGCTCTGTAGTGCGTGATCTAGATTTAGTCAGGACTCCAATGCGAGTGTCGGACATTGGGTGAATTTTATTTTTTATTTTTTAAAAAGTAGGTGATTTCATTTTGTGATTTGAAATCATTAGATGAAATCAACATTTGGACATGCGATGAAATTTCAAATTCTCCAAAAAAAACTTGATTTGAAATTTTCATATCATGATTTTACATTTTTTAAATATAAAAATTGACCGGGGTAGGCAATTCCAAAAAAAAAAGTTAGCGATTTCATCTTGTTATTTGAAATCATGAGATGAAATCAGCGTTTGGACATGCGATGAAATCTCTAATTCTCCAAAAAGCTTGATTTAAGAATTTCATATCATGATTTTATATTTTTCAAATACAAAAATTAACCCACAAATTTATAGTTTGTAAAAAAAAATATATATATCTACAAACCATTTGTTTCATATGTAAACAAAATTTATAGTTGATATTATTAGTATTATAATTGTTATAGTTTGTACAATATTACAGAATTTTTTGGCGAGACTATCAAAAGAGTGGTGAAATTTCACGGAATATGAACATGATGCTGATAGTTACTAGTGATATTGACCAACAAACGACTCAAAGTAACAATGTCGGTTTGTCTTCGAGGTCATTTGATCGAGAAGTCACCGTGAGGAGATTGTTCGTGTTGTGGGAGATTATATTAAAGAGTAGTACACTACAATTTATGTTTAATTTTTTTTATTGAACTAAAGTTCAATCTATAATTTCGTATTTTTTTAAGAATAACTTTGTGTTAGTGTATTATATACTTTTGTTATGAACTTTTGCTTATTTCGTAAGATTGTATAAGAATTGAGGCAATTTTGATAGTTTTCACAATTTATAAAATTTTTATGTTTATGAGCAAAAAATACAACTTAAAAATTCAAATTGCATGTCTAAATAAAACTTCAAAAATTCAAATTACATGTTCAAATAAAACTTCAACTTCATCTCAAATTGCCAAATAGACCCTAAAAATTTTACTCAGAAAAATTATGACATTTAAATAATAATACTTGATCAACTGAAAGTATTTATACGTTTAGTATTTTTATGAAAAAAATGTGTAAATAAATGAAGTTAATATCCTGAAAACTAAGTTGTCCTGCTACTCGATGGTGTAAGAATTATGGTAATCTAAGTTAGTTGTTCCTTGAGTTCTTTTATGGTAATCTAAGAGGTTGGTTGATATTGCTGTTAAAAACTGTTTATTTTTTAAAAATAATTTTTTTAAAAAATATTTTTTTAAATAATTTGTGTTTGATTAATTTATTTAAAAAGTATTTGGTTAATTTATTTGGAAAGTACTTTTTGACAAGTATATTTTGTTTAATTAATCTTATAAAATAATGTATTGATTAAATAAACATTAATTAAAGAGTAATCTGGTGACATAACCATGTTAGCTTTCTGAAAATATTATGATAATGAATTATTGATAACTGAAAAAAACATTAATAAAAGAGAAATAATTGTCGGTTGCGACTTGATTGTCAAGTCAGATGTATGGGGGGGACCTTAAATTAGAGTAGATGAACACGAGGGATCGGAAGACCTGTGTAATAGGTCCACCTCCCAAATTGTGCAAGACTGTTTTTTTTTTTTTTTTTTTTTTTTACAATAAAAAGATTTTCATTGTTATAAAAAAGATTTTTTTTAAAAAAATTGTGCCACTAGACACGGTGGCTAGCAATTTTTTTTATTAAACTAAAAAATCTTAATAAAATAAGTACAAGCAAGGAGGGCTAGCCTTACCTTGTACAAAATTGTCATTTTATCGAACTTTTAAGAAGTGTTTGGACATGTGATTTGAGATAATTATTTTAAATCAATTGGATATGCGATCTGAAATCATAAATTCAAATTCAAAGCATATTTGAGATTTCAAATTATGATCTCAAATTTTTAAATATAAAATTTCACTCATAAATTTATATTTTTAAAGAGGACTATTATTTTAAATTTTGCAAAAGAAAAATTCATGTTAATTTGTTGTGAAGAAAATGTCCGTACATGTAAAAAAATAAGATCAAAGAATAACTAATTACTATTATTATTGACTAGTGAATCTTTATAAAATTACGTGTCTCTAAAAGTTTATAATCACAAATATTTATTTATAAAAGAAATATGGAGATATGTGATTTATAAATGCAGCGCTTTGGATATTTTTGACATCTTATTTTTGAACTATGATTTGCTCATTTGATAAGATTATTTAAGAATTGGAAGAACTTTGATAGTTTTTATAACTTGTGAGGTTTTTATATTTATAAGAAAAAAATATAATTTAAACTTTGAAATTGCATATTTAAACAAAATTTCAACTTCAACTTCAAATCAATCTTGTTTAAAATCATGTCCAAATTGACGTGAAATTTTATGTGTTGAAAATTAACCAGAATCGTAGTCCTTCATTTGGCAAGTCAGAGACCCTTTAACTTTTTATAGATTGATAGAAAAGCACTAGGACCATTGTCCCAAATTTTAGAAAATTTATTTAAAAAAATTTACTATCACTTTTGCCGACTTTTATTTTGCAACTTGCTTGACTTCAAAATAACATACGATCATTATGCGATTATAATACCTCATAACACATCCTTCTTAGCATATTTGACAGTCTTAGTCTTACTCCGAAGATACATATTAATTTAAACCTTTCTAACGGTCCAGGTGCTACACAAAACATTTCTTTAACTTGTTAAGGGCTTTCTTTGACTTAAAACTTTAATTTCAGTAAATTTTACCTAAATTCCAAAGTGATTCTTCCCAATTACACTCTATCCCCACTCTTTTAAAAATTACCCGAAATTTCTTCTTTTTGGCAAAATCTGGATACATCATGTACGTCTTGATACATTACGTAAAGTGATGTATCTGATCGATTCATCGTGTAAAGTAATGTATCTGACGTCTTGATACATTACGTAAATGATGTATCCGACTGATACATCGCGTAAAGTAATGTATCCGATCGATACATCGCGTACAATGATGTATTAGAGAATAGGAAAGAGTAAGGATTTTTATAATTTTTTCAAATGATAGGAAATTTTAGAGAATATGGTAAAATAAATTATGTATTTAGGTAATTTTTCCTTAATTTAATTCCTTGATATTTCCATCTCAATTTAATTCTTTGATATTTCCATCCGTTTGTATTCTTATTCTCCCAACGTGCTATACCAAATCATATTCACCTCATACACACACTGTAATGATCTTGAAGGTCATTTTTGGAATTTTTATAAAATAACCATTTTACCCCTCCCTTTAGATGCCCCGAGTCGTTTCTGATTATTATGATTTTTAGAAAATCCTATGAAAAGTTAAGTCTTTGAAAATTTTGAGTTTCATAAGCTTTAAGTATTAAAAAGTGGTATTTGGGGTCAATCGGAGCTACAGGTCTCGAAACGGAATTCTGTCAATTCTAGCAGCTCTGAAATGTCAAAATTGTCTTAGGAGACTTTACAAAATCAGTTTTGGAGTTGTAATGAAGTTTTGAGGCCTTTAGTTGAGAAATTGAGGAATTTTAAGCCAAGGTTTGACTTTGGTCAACTTTTGGAGTTCTGATGCTCGGAATAGAATTCCGACGACTCCGTTGGATTCAGCCGATGATCTTTGGTCTAGAAGAAATATTGGTTGAATTTTTAGAGGTCCCGAGTCCATTTTGGTATTTTGAAGGCCTAAGTTGGTTTAGTTGCGACTTTTCGAGTTTTGGGTCAATGAGATCTCGAATTTAAATTCTGATGGTTCAATCAGCTCCGGAATGACCAAATTAGGCTAGGAGCACTATTGGAATGATTATTGAGGCAATCGATACGAGTTTGGGGTCATTTGACGCTTTTGACTTTGAAAGTTAGCCTATGGTTGACTTTGGTCAACATTCTTGGAAAACGCGCTCGAATGAAAATTCTGAAAGTGCAGTTAGTTTTGAAATATCGATTTTGGTATAGAACGACTTTGTTCGCTTTCAGAGGCTTCCGGACTAATATCAACGCCCGTTGTGGAATGTGGCTTAAAATGGCTCTTGGGTGTAGGACCCACTTTTTATTAAAATAATCTCGTACGGAAATTATGAATGCTCCATTGATTCCGGAACGTCAAAGTTAGTGGGGTAGCATATCTATTTTATTTTAATCGGATTCTGAATGAATTCCGAGCACCTCGTCGGAGATTTTGGACTTTTCCAAAATCTGTTGCAGCAGCAGTAGCAAGGCCATTTTTGGGTTTTTTTCTCCAACTTTAAAACCCCATAACTTGAGTTATATAACTCCAAATTGGGTGATTTATAAAGCAAACTTGTAAGATTTTTCGTGGAGAACGCATTGGAGAGATTGAAAACTGATTTGGATTATTCGATTCAGGTAAAAATCATATTTTTATTCGCAGCCATGTCAATTTTTGGAATGAATTTTTGAAGAACTTTGACAAGTTATTTCTTGACCTATATAAATCCAATTTAGGTGATTGCAAAGGCTATCTTGCGTGGAATTTTGAGGAAAACATTGTGGAAGTTTCAGAATCTGATTTTGGCATGTCGTTCGAGGTAATAAATTGATTTTTCGCTACAGATTTTGTATTTTTTGGAATTGAATTTTGTTGAATTTTGGAAGAGTGTAACTTGGCCAATACAACTCCATTTTGAGTAATTCTTGAGGCTAGATTATGGGGGGTTTTGCAAAAAATATCATGGTATAATTTGTTTTGATTGGGAGATTTTCGTTTTTGAGAAATTGACGCGTAAATAGACTGTCTTATTTGTTTTCTTAGTTGAAAATGTGGAAATTGATTGTTTGATCGTCTTGCGTTATTTTTTCATACTAAATTGTGTTATAAATCTGATTTGTGAGCTTGGGTGATGTTTAAAACCTATTTTGGGGGTCAAATCCAGAATTCTGTATGTGGATCCCACTTTTTCCGTTTTAGACTCTGAAATTGGTCCGTCTCCAAAAATTATGAAATTAGTGTATAAACGATCGTATTGACGTCATGGTTCTATTTTTGATAGCGTGGCAGCATTCTGAGGTATTTCGGAAGGGAAAAGCTCCAGTACAGTGATTTGGAGCCTATGTGTTTAGCCTACAGGTAGGCTACGATTTTACCTTTCTTTAAATTGAGTTGGAATGTGTGAAATCATGTTGAAATAGTTGGAATTTGGGTTGGGTAGTTTTATTGTATATCTTAAGTGTTAGAAATTATTCTTTAGGCTTATTATCGGGTTTTCAGATATTTAGAAGCATGTGTATCTTGTCGTTATTTGTTAGTATTATAAGGAGAGTTGAATGAGCATGTTGTTGATACTGTGGGGTATGTTGGCCTTAGTATAGGATGTAAACTTGCTTTAGATGTTCCGGCGTTGCTCTGGTGGACTTAGATCCTTGTAGAATGGTGTAGCGGGCTAGTGCCTGGTAGTTTGGCCTTAGTTAGGCATTATCCTTGCTCTTAATAATATCCTCATCCATAAATTGGTATAATCGTGACTTTCGTGATGCGTCAACCACACTAGATTTCGCGATCGTTGACTTTGGCTCTTGTTGCAGTTTTGGTGGCATATCGATTGACTCATTTGGGAAAAGATTTTTGATATTGTTGTATTCTAGTTGGGAAGTAGAATGTTTGGCATCATGGGATAAATTATCTGTGAGCATCCGGGTACCAAGTCCTGGCCTCCGTTCTAAATTATCAGAGAGCATCCGGGTACTCAGCCCCGGCCTCTATCGGCTTGCTAATATGACGAGCATCTGGGTACCCAATCTCTGCCTCGATCATACCGATGTATGACAGCGAGCATTCGGGTAACCAGTTCTGACCTCAACCACACTTATATATTATGGCAAGCATCCGGGTACCCAGTTCCGGCCTTGGCCACTTTGAACATTCAGGCAAGTATCTGGGTCCAGGCCCGGCCTCGACCCTTAAGTCACCCCTAGATCGATTGACTCTTGGAGATTCTGGTTTTGGAAATGATATAGTAATTCGGCTCCTAACATCGCAGATTCTTGGTTCCTAGCATTGGTAGTTGTAGCTGTTTTGTGTACTCGGCGGGCTTATGGAGGTTCGTCCAAATTTTTATTTAACTTGTGCACGAGTGTCCTAGCTGGGCTTATGGGGGCCCAGTTGGGTATAGTTAGCTGTAGTTCTCATAGGTAGTACTCTTTCCCCTTTTTGATGCTTATGTTAACTCTTATTTAGGCTATTCCTCCTTTTCATATTATTTTTACCTTTTCTGCTCAGTCGGCCTATGATGCTTATTGGGTACCTGTTGTCTTGGTACTCATACTACACTCTGCATTTACTTTCGTGATGCAGACCGAGCACCAGCTACCGTTGTGGATAGATCGAGCCTGTTGCAGTCAGCTTCGGAGACTAGGGTGAGTACTTGGCATTTTTGGATCATTCGTCTCCTTCAGTATGAATGACCCGTCTTTTGACTTTTGAAATTAGTCAGTTGTTATATATATTTTTGGTCCACTTTTGGGACTTGTATTCGTCTTTTATTTTGTAGCAGCTCTGTACTTGTGACTTCCAGGTTTTGGAAGGGATCTTTAGTTGTTTATATCATGTTTTGGTTTACTTCCTCTTATTCTTTCTGCTTATCTTTATAATTCGTCACTCTTGTTTAGTTTCTGCCCTCAAACCCATTACTTGAAGTTTTGAGTTGACGGGTTGGCTTACATACTGGTGGGTTATAGTAAGTGCCATCATGACCTAAGAAATTGGGTCATGACAAGTTGGTATCAGAGCCCCAGGTTCATTGGTCTCACTCTTACAGAGCTAACGTCTAGTAGAGTCTCATAGATAGGTGCAAAGACGTCCGTAACTTATCTTTGGGAGGCTACAGGATGTCATTAGGAATATTCTCTATATTGTATCATTTCGTGCAGTGTTGTATCTTATTGATTTCGTAAAATCTCATTTGTTCCACTCTTTCATAGGGATGGTTCGTACACGCGGTACTATCGATCGTGATAACGTACCGAGACCTGACATGCCTAGAGGTCATCCTCATAGGACAGGTAGGGGAGCATCACCAACTCTTGACCCGGAGATAGAGCCGGAGTTGGTAGAAGAGCATCAGGACGCTCCTATTCCTACTCAGCCAGAGGAACCACCACCAGCACAGCCTCCATCTGCATCAGTTATGACCCCAACACTACAGGCAACGATTGTGCAGCTCCTTACGGCGATTGGGGTTGTACCACAGGCCCCGACCCTAGTAGCGGGCATGCCAGCACCGCGAGATCCGCCCATCCAACCAGCACCTGAGGTTCAGCTGCCTCCATCAGTTGTTGCACCCCCGCCAACAGTTCTGGAGGGTATGAATTCATTATAGGATCAGAAGATGTTAGGGGTATTTTAGAGGCTATCAGCCCCGATATTTTCTGGAGCCAGGCGAGGATGCCATGGAGTTCTTAACTACCTGTCAAGAGCAGCTCCATTCCTTGGGTCTTGTAGAGTCCAGAGGCGCCGACTTCACTGCTCACCAGTTTAGAGGGGCAGCCAGACAGTGGTGGCTCTCTTATATGCAGTCTAGACCAGCTGGGTCACCATCATTGATATGAGCCCAGTTCTCAGAGGCTTACTTGGCTTGATACATCCCTAGGAGTGTTCGAGACCAACTTTGAGATCAGTTTACTTAGTTGGAGCAGGGCTACATGATGATTGCAGAGTACAAGGCTAGATTTCATCAGCTTTCCTGACATGCCACTATGATTCTACCCACTGAGGAGGAGAAGGTACGATGTTTTGTGCGCGGATTGAGACCTTACCTGAGGTTGGGGACCGAGCACCTTATTTCTGTGGGCCGTTCTAGTCTGGATGTGGTGGATCATGCCCGCACGATCGAGATTATTCATCTTCAGGCCCAAGAGGGCAGTGATAAGAGACCTAGGCATCAGGGTAGCTACAGTGGGTCCCACTCTAGAGGCTATGATAGTTATGACAGGCCCCACCAGCGTTTCCAGCAGGATAAGTACCAGTAGGGTTAGTCTAGCCGACCGATTCAGGCCGCCCTGCCAGTAGTTGAGGGTAGTCAATCCCGTTCGGGGGTTCCATCGCAGGGCATAGCTCGAAGGGATCAGGTCTACTTTCTTCCTACCGTGGATGAGTTATCACGGGTCGCTCAACTTCAGGATGGTTTGATTGTGGATTACTAGAGCATTAGGCTAGGGAGTGTCCCGGTCGGGCTAGACTGTTGGTAGTAGTACCACCTCCACCAGGAGGTATAGATCGAGGTCACGGCCGCAATGATGGTTAGCAGGGTGTCTGGGGAGGTTCTCGGGGAGGCAGGTCAGGTGGTAGGGCGAATGTTCATGGGGAAGGCCGACATGGACACTTCTATGCTGCTCCGGCAAGGGTAGAGGCTGAGGCATCAGATGATGTTATCATAGGTACTATACTTATTTGTCAGCAGACTGCTTAAGCTTTATTTGATCCAGATTCCATGTATTCCTATATATGTATATATTTTTCTCTACGTCTAGGTATTCCTTATGAGTCACTTGAGGTCCCGTTATATGTTTCGACCCCGGTAGGGGATTCTCTAGTAGTAAATTAGGTTTGTAGATCCTATCTGGTGACTATTCAGGGGCATGAGACTCAGGCAGATCTTATTTTACTTGATATGCTGGACTTTGATGTTATTCTAGGCATGGATTGGCTATCTCTTCATCATGCGGTTTTGGACTATTATGCCAAGATCGTTACATTATCCATGCCTGATATTCCCCCAATCTTGTGGCAAGGTGTTTATAGTCGCTCACTGACTAGGATCATATCCTTTATGCGGGCCCAACGGCTAGTTGCATCCGGGTGCTTGGCGTACTTAGCATATGTCCGTGATGTGTCCAGCGAGGACCTTACTATTGATTCAGTCCCTGTGGTTAGGGAGTATACTGATGTCTTCCCCACTAACCTACCTGGTCTACCTCTAGAGAGAGATATTGACTTTGCCATAGATTTGGAGCCGGGAACTAAGCCTACTTCTATACCACCTTATCGTATGGCTCCAGCGGAGCTCAAAGAGCTTAGCGTGCAGCTTGAGGATCTTCTAGGTAAGGGATTTATTTGCTCGAGTGTGTCTTCGTGGGGTGCGCCCGTCTTATTTATTAAGAAGAAGGATGAGACTATGCGAATATATGTTGATTACAGACAGTTGAACAAGGTGATGATGAAAAATTATTACCCCATGCCTTGTATCGATGATCTATTCGATCAGCTTCAGGGTGCGGCCATGTTTTCTAAGATTGACTTGAGGTCTGGCTACCACCAGTTGTGGATTAGGGCAACCGACATTCCTAAGACTGCTTTTCGGACTCGTTATAACCACTATGAGTTCCTTGTGATGTCTTTTGGGCTTACTAATGCCCTCTCAATTTTTATGAACCTTATAACTTGAGTATTCAGGCCTTATCTTGACTCTTTAATGATTGTATTTATCGATGGCATACTGGTATACTCGCGGAGTAGGGAGGAGCACGCGCAACACTTGAGGGTTGTGCTCTAGACTTTGAGAGATCAATAGCTTTATGCTAAATTCTCAAAATTCGAGTTTTGGTTGGAGTCTGTGGCATTTTTGGGACATGTGGTGTCCAGAGAGGGTATCAGAGTGGATCTGACAAAGATTGAAGCTATTTGTGGTTAGGCTAGGCCTACATCTATTATGGAGATTCATAGTTTCATTAGATTGGCTGGGTATTATAGACGATTCATTGAGGGTTTCTCTACCATTACAGCCCCATTGACCCATTTGATCTGCTAGGATGTTCCCTTTGTGTGGTCCGAGAAGTGTGAGTTGAGCTTTTGGAAGCTTAAGAAGTTGCTTACCACTGCTTCTGTTCTGACTTTACCAATTGAGGGAGAGATCTTTTCGGTATATTGTGACGCTTCTGGTGTAGGTCTTGGGTGTGTACTGATGCAGCATGGCCGAGTTATTACTTATGCTTCTAGACAGTTGAGAGTGCACGAGCGCAACTACCCCACCTATGACCTGGAGCTTGCGGAGGTAGTTTTTACGCTTAAGATGTGGAGGCACTACTTATATAGAGTCCATTGCGATATATATACAGATCACCACAACTTACAATATATTATGAGTCAGAAGGATCTTAATTCTAGACAGCCGCATTGGATTGAGCTACTGGCCGATTATGACATCTCTATCCTCTACCACCCGAGCAAGGCGAATGTAGTAGCGGATACCTTAAGCCGAAAAACGGGAAGTATGGGTAGTTTAGCTTACTTGTCTGCTGCGGAGCAACCCCTAGCCTTGGACATCTAGTATTTGGCTAATTGGATGGTCAGGTTGGAAATCTCAGATTTCAGACCAATTTTGGCTTTTATGGGAGCTCTATCATCTCTACTAGACCAGATTCGTGGCCGACAGTTTGAGGATGGAGCATTGGTAGAGCTTCAAGAGTTAGTATTACGAGGCGAGAGTGGCCAGGCTTCTATAGATTCGGATGGCATACTACGGTTCGATGGTCACCTTTATGTTCCTAGAGTTGGTGACTTTATTCTGTTGATCCTTCACGAGGCCCATGATTCCAGATATTCTATCCATCCAGGCATCACGAAGATGTATCGAGATTTGAGACAACATTACTGGTGGTGTGGTATGAAGAGAGACATAGCTGAGTATGTATCCCATTGTTTAAGTTGCCATTAGGTTAAGGCCGAGCATCAGTGGCTTGGTGGAGTCTTTCAGATATTACCCATTCTCAAGTGGAAATGGGAACGGATTACCATAGACTTCGTGATGGGATTTCCTCGAACATCTAGAGATAATGATGGTATTTGGGTCATCATTGATCGATTGACCAAGTCAACACATTTCTTGCCTATATGGTCTACTTTCACTGCAGATCGTGTAGCTCAAATCTATATTCAGAAGGTGGTCCGTCTGCACGAGGTATCCATTATATCAGATAATGGATCTCAATTTACTTCCAGTTTCTAGAGGGACTTTCAGAGAGAGTTGGGCACCCGAGTTGATCTTAGTACGACATTTCATCCATAGACTGATGGCCAGTCAGAGCGTACTATTCAAGTTCTAGAGGATATGCTGCGAGCTTATGTATTAGAGTTCAAGGGTCATTAGGAGCAGTACTTAGCTTTGGTAGAGTTTGCGTATAACAACAATGACCACTCTAGTATTCAGATGGCCCCATTTGAAGCCTTATATGGTAGGCGTTGTCGCACTTCGGTTGGTTGGTTTGAGTCTTCAAAGCCTAGGACGCACAATACCGATTTACTTCAGGATGTCATAGCAAGAGTTTGGGTTATTTAGGATAGGTTAAGGATAGCTCAGAGTAGGCACTAGAGTTATGCTGATCGCAGGCATCGGCCCTTGCGCTTCGAGGTAGTAGATCAAGTGTTCTTGTGGGTGTCGCCCTTGAAGGGCGTGATGAGATTCGGCAGGCGGGGTAAGCTTAGCCCCAGGTATATTGGGCCGTTTGAAATTCTGAAGAGAGTTGGAGAGGTTGCTTATGAATTGGCCTTGCCACCAATATTTTCAGCTATACACCTTGTTTTTCATATTTGTATGCTGCGTCAGTATATTTCAGATGAGTCTCACGTACTTCAGTATGACTCTGTTGAGTTGGATGATCACCTGACTTTTGTTGAGGAGCTAGTTGCTATTCTAGCCAGAGATGTTCCCTAGCTTTGTTCTAAGTCCATCCCTATGATTAAGGTCCAGTGGCGCCATCGTCCGGTCAAGGAGGCTACATGGGAGACCGAGCAGGAGATGCGAGAGCAGTTCCCCAGCTTATTTGACCCTCCAGGTATACTCTTGTCCTTACTTTCGCGGACGAAAGTTCTTTTACTAGTGGATGTTGTAATGACCCTGAAGGTCATTTTTAGAATTTTTATAAGATAACCATTTTACCCCTCCCTTTAGATGCCCCGAGTCGTTTCTGATTGTTACCAGGTGTTGATTTTTATAAAATCCTATGAAAAGTTAAGTTTGGAAATTTTGAGTTTCATAAGCTTTAAGTATTAAAAAGTGGTATTTGGAGTCAATCAGAGCTACGGGTCTCGGAACAGAATTCTATCAATTCCAGCAGCTCCGAAATATCGAAATTAGCTTAGAAGACTTTATAGAATCAATTTTGGAGTTGTAATGAAGTTTTGAGGCCTTTAGTTGAGAAATTGAGGAATTTTAAGCCAATGTTTGACTTTGGTCAGCTTTTGGAGTTCCGATACTCGGAATGGAATTCTGATGACTCCATTGGATTTGGGAGATGGTTTTTGGTCTAGAAGAAGTGTTGGTTGAATTTTTAGAGGTCCCGAGTCCGTTTTGGTATTTTGAAGTCCTAAGTTGGTTTAGTTGCGACTTTTCGAGTTTTGGGTCAATGAGATCTCAAATTCAAATCCTGATGATTCCATCAGCTCCGGAATGACCAAATTAGGTTAGTATCACTATTGGAATGACTATCGAGGCAATTGATACAAGTTTGGGGCCATTTGACGCTTTTGACTTTGAAAGTTAGCCTATGGTTGACTTTGATCAACATTCTTGGAAAACGCGCTTGAATGAAAATTCTGAAAGTGCAGTTAGTTCTAGAATGTTGATTTTGGTCTAGAACGTCCCTTTGTTCGCTTTCAGAGGCTTTCGGACTAATATCAACGCCCGTTGTGGAATGTGGCTTAAAATGGCTCTTGGGTGTAGGACCCACTTTTTATTAAAATAATCTCGTATGGGAATTATGAATGCTCCATTGAGTCCGAAACGTCAAAATTAGTGGGGTAACATATCTATTTTATTTTTATCGGATTACGAATGAATTTCAAGCACCCTATCGGAGATTTTGGACTTTTCCAAAATTTGTTGCAACAATAGTAGCAAGGCCATTTTTGGTTTTTTTTCTCCAACTTTAAAACTCCATAACTTGAGTTATATAACTTCAAATTGGGTGATTCAAAAGGAAAACTTGTAATATTTTTCGTGAAAAATGCATTGGAGAGATTGAAAACTGATTTGGATCATTCGATTCAGGTAACAATCATGATTTTATTCGCAGCAGTGTCCATTTTCGGAATGAATTTTTGAAGAACTTTGACAAGTTATTTCTTGACCTATATAAATCCGATTTAGGTGATTGCAAAGGCTATCTTGCGTGGAATTTTGAGAAAAATATTGTGGAAGTTTCAGAATCTGATTTTGGCACTTGTTCGAGGTAATAAATTAATTTTTAGCTGCAGATTTTGTATTTTTTGAAATCAAATTTTGTTGAATTTTGGAAGAGTGTAACCTGGCCAATATAACTCCATTTTGAGTGATTCTTGAGGCTAGATTATGTTTTTTTTTGCAAGAAACGTCATGGTATAATTTTTGTTTATTGAGAGATTTTCGTTTTTGAGAAATCAACGCATAAAGAGGCTGCCTTGTTTGTTTTCTTAGTTGAAAATATGGAAATTAATTGTTTGATCGTCTTGCATTATTTTTCCACCCCAAATTGTGTTATAAATCTTATTTGTGAGCTTGGGGTGGTGTTTAGAACCTGTTTTGGGGGGTCAAATCTAGAATTCCATATGTGGGTCCCACTTTTTCCGTTTTAGACTCTAAAATTGGTCCATCTCCAAAAATCATGAAATTAGTATCTAAACGACCGTATTGACATCGTGGTTCTGTTTTTGATAGCGTGGCAGCATTCTGAGGTATTTCGGAAGGGTAAAGCTCCGATACAGTGATTTGGAGCCTGCATGTTTAGCCTACAGGTAGGCTACGATTTTACCTTTCTTTAGATTGAGATGTAATGTGTGAAAGCATGTTGAAATAGTTGGAATTTGGGTTGGGTAGTTTTATTGTATATCTTAGGTGTTAGAAATTATTTTTTAGGCTTATTATCGGGTTTTCAGATATTTAGAAGCATGTGTATCTTGTCGTTATTTGTTAGTATTATAAGGAGAGTTGAATTAGCATGTTGTTGATACTGTGGGGTATGTTGGCCTTAGTATAGGATGTAAACTTGCTTTAGATATTCCGACGTCACTCCGGTGGACTTAGATCCTTGTAGAATGGTGTAGCGGGCTAGTGCCTGATAGTTTGACCTTAGTTAGGCGTTATCCTTGCTCTTAATAATATCTTCATCCATAAATCGGTATAATCGTGACTTTTGTGATGCGTCGGCCACACTAAATTTCGTGATCATTGACTTTGGCTCCGGTTCCAATTTTGGTGGCATATCGGTTGACTCATTTGGGAAATTGTTTTTGATACTGTTGTATTCTAGTTGGGAAGTAGAATGTTTGGCATCATGGGATAAATTATCTATGAGCATCCGGGTACCAAGTCCCAGCCTCCATTCTGAATTATCGGGGAGCATCCGGGTACTCAGCCCCGGCCTCTACCGACTTGCTAGTATGACGAGCATTCGGGTAACCAGTCTCGGCCTCGATTATACCGATATATTACGGAGAGCATCCGGGTACCCAGTCCCGGCCTCGACCACACTTATATATTATGGCAAGCATCCGGGTACTCAGTCCCGGCCTTGGCCACTTTGAACATTCGGGCGAGCATCTGGGTCCCAGGCCCGACCTCGACCCCTAAGTCACCCCTAGATCGATTGACTCTTGGAGATTCTGGGTTTGGAAATGATATAGTACTTCGGCTCCTAACATTGCAGATTCTTGGTTCCTAGCATTGGTAGTTTTAGCTATTCTGTGTACTCGGCGGGCTTGTGGGGGTTCGTCTGAATTTTTATTTAACTTGTGCACGAGTGTCCTAGTTGGGCTTATGGGGGCCCAGTTGGGTATAGTTAGCTGTAGTTCTCCTAGGTAATACTTTCTCCGCTTTTTGATGCTTATGTTGACTTCTATTTAGGCTATTCCTCTTTTTCATATTGTTTTTACCTTTTCTGCTCAGTCGACCTATGATGCCTACTGGGTACCTGTTGTCTTGGTACTCATACTACACTCTGCATCTACTTTCGTGATGTAGGACCGAGCACCAGCTATCGCCGTGGATAGATCGAGCCTATTGCAGTCAGCTTCGGAGACTTGGGTGAGTACTTTGCGTTTTTTGATCATTCTTGTCTCCTTCAGTATGAATGACCCGTCTTTTGCTTTTTGAGACTAGTCAGTTGTTATATATATTTTCGGTCTACTTTCGGGACTTGTACTCGTCTTTTGTTTTGTAGCAGCTCTGTACTTGTGACTTTCAGGTTTTGGGAGGGATCTTTAGTTGTTTATATCATATTTTGGTTTACTTCCGCTTATTCTTTCTGCTTATCTTTATAATTCGTCACTCTTGTTTAGTTTCTGCCCTCAAATCCATTACTTGAAGTTTCGGGTTGACGGGTTGACTTACCTACTGGTGGGTTATAGTAGGTGTCGTCATGACCTAAGGAATTGGATCGTGACACACACCATACTATGAGCCCGTTTGGATTGGCTTTAAGTTGGTCAAAACCAACTTAAAGCCCCTTTTTAGCTTTTGGACGTGTTTGCCTAATGCTGACTTTAAGCCATAAAGTTCTTAAAGTCAGTCAGAAATGAAAAGTTAGGATTTCTAACTTTTTTTTCCAAAGTGCTTAAAGTCATTTTCTTTGACCATGGAAATTACTTTTATATCCTTTATATTTTAACTAAATTCTCAAACTACCTTTTTTATTCTTTTAACCCTAAAATTCACATCATAAGCACTTTTATCCAAACACTCAACTGCTTATTTATAAAAATAACTTTCAGCACTTCAAAGTTCTAAAAACACTTTATACATAAAAGTTACTTTTTTTAAGCCTATCCAAACGGGCTCTATATCTTATTATGCGGAGAAAAACACGGGGTCTCACATATCCTGTCTCAAAAGTGCATACTTTACAAAAATCCCTACCAAAAGCATTTATAAACAGCACAAATGATTCTATCCTAAATAAACTGGGAAAGTAGGGGCTATCAGCCACGTACAATCTATGGTATGTCAATACGACTCGTGGTTAGAAGTGTCCCACTCGTAGTCAACATAATCCACTCGTAGTCCTCCAGTCACTATGCCTCATTCCACGACCCGTACTCAGTGACTATGACTCGTAGTGTGAGTCGTGGTTCATGGGCCTAGATTTCACACCCTCCGAAGCTCACCCAACTATCGTTAGTATGACTCATACTTTGAAATCACGACTCGTACAATATCTTGTCCTATTTGAGTCTTAATTCTGAACTCTCTGAATCTAGACACGACTTTAGAGTATGATGCAATCACGAGATATGTAACAAGTCATGGTATCAAGCATACTTTTGCATAGCCTCTGAGTCTTTTCACGACCCTTAGTATGATTAATATGATTCGTATGTTGAGACTACGAATCGTACTTATGGCTTCTCAAAGGGTACTTGTTGATTTCCCGACGAATTTCACTGTTTTGATTATGGGATCTATTTTTCTGCACAAACACGCAAAAATACATCATATCTATAGAAACATACATAAGAACGTAGAATTTTATGTTTTAAGCATCGAAAATGTTGTGCACTTCCAACACATCAGGTACCACACCACCAAAAAATCACACACCTTACGAAATCATGCCATATAAAAAATAGCTTTCACATACCTAAGCACTTGTTTCATGAAGCCACCACAACTGTGAAAGGTACACCATAATTAACTGACAATAATTACCTTAATACAAAATTAAGAGCCTAAAATCTTAAACTTACACAAAAACGACGAAAAAAAATCTTTACCTTGCAACAACTTCACCCATAATATATTTATTTTAACATATAAATCCGAACTACCGGCTTTCCATCACCGTCTCATACTACACCAACTTGACGCTCCCATGAACTTCCTATTTAATGTAAAATATATGTATATAGATTTGCCTATGACAACCAACTAAATTGAAGTAAAATGGCTGAAAGGGGCTATTTGAAGTCGTGTATATATGTGTATAGTCTGCAACAACTGATGAAAAATATGAGCAAAGAATTTACCGAAGTCTAACATATATATACACATCACTTTAATCAGTAATTAATGCAATACGCTAAGTGAGTAAATATGCCCTATCACTTTATTGATTTGCTGTATCCCTTCGTCCACTTTCTCATGGAACCAACACCTCACTTCATTATCTTGTTACGTATACGCTCGGGTATTGTGTGAATTCATATATATATAATTTTTTACATATATTACAATTAATGGAAAAATTATTTTGAATATAAGCTACTTCATATAATAGTTTTTTTTGACATAACTAGAATTATTATTTCCATTAAAATATTGATAAATTATAAAAACTCTTATATAATAAATACATGCACAAATATGTCATAACTAAAAAAAAATTCGTAAATAGTTAAGGCATTTTAGAAAGAAAGTTAAAATATATTTTTTTATTAATTTAACAGTGATGTTTCTAAACACGCACAGTGTTGTACTAGTATTCTCAAAATTTAGGCTCATACGTCTTAGATATGGGACCGAAAGAACAACCTTAAATACTCGAGATATTACAACTCTATACCCAAGAGAAAAAGCTATTCCGAAGAGTACTTAATGCCATATGCCTAAGATTTGACTCTAAACTGAAGGCGCATTTTTGTTAGACTTGAAGTTTGTCGTTTCAGCTCTCTCTCTTTTATAACATGTATCTTCTTTTTTGGGGTTTGCATGTCTGACAACTAAATTCATGTAACTATATAGATGCTTTGTGATTTTATTGTGGGATTCAGGCTAGAAATTTAAAATTTGACTGATCATTGTATTAATAGATTAATTATAAATTTTGTTTTATGCATTTAGATTTGCACTTAATTTCTCTCAATGGTTATATAATACGGTAAGTGAATGGATAAACGATTCTCCCATTAGGTGGTGTTAGCATGTATCAGTCACATCTAACGAATATTTTGGAATGTGACGAAGTTATTATTAGAGCTTAGGCTTTAGACTAGATTCATGAAGCAACATTTATTAGTCAAGTCTAGAGTCTGTGCCCTAATCTGGTGAGAGAATAGTACTACTCACGGGGGTAGTCAAGTTTGGTCTAACCAGACTAGGACACAGATCGATCGTCATCCAAAAGTTGTGAATAAGTGTCAGCCCTATGTTGTTTCTCTAGAGGGAGTGAAGGAACAAGTTGTTTGGGATGCTCCATCGATAGTACTAGATATTATACCTATTGTTGCTGCAGTAATGAGATTGTTGAATGTATTAGAGGTACCGGTGCCTAATCATGGTAGACCTCTAGTCCTCAAGCTACTTCAAACACACAAACACAAGTTCATTTGAATGTTAGAAACTACACAAACACCTCATTTGTTGCTTTAACCGATTGTTCATTTAATTGCAACTACAGGCAATCCAAAGATCTTAAGAATTTCATGAATCTTAAGTCCTAGAGTTCGATGTGACATCAACTTTGTGAATGGACTTGAGCACTGTTATCGTGGTTTTATGACACGAGATGTGCAAAGTGGTACCTATTCAGATGTAGTTGATACTACTCTCCATTGTGAGTCTTATTTAGAAATGGTAAGAGTTGAGCGAGAAAGCAAAAAGGCACGTAACACAAGTGAGATTAGTGGTGTTGCATCTAGGGGCAAGAGTGATTTTCATCTCGGGAAGTCCAGGCCTATCAGTCTGATCGATGGTGTAGTCTTCTATGAGTGGTTATCCAGCTAGACAGGATCAACAATAGATCTAGATATAAAGGAAATGTAAAAGTCCCTTTCAGTCCGCAAAATATCCAAGATGTTCTAACTGCGATAGGAATCATAACGGTCATTGTTTTGGAGTTGGTGGTCCTTGTTTACTTATGGTGAAAGAGGACATATTGCTAAATTTTGTCTTAAGAGAGATTACTAGTCAAGCTACTATATATGTGTACAGAAATATTGCAGTTACACATGCTTAGGTTCAACCAGCTAGGGCTTCTCTACAAGGTGCTCGTGGCCATGGTTGATAAGGTGTACATGTTGTTGAGGAAGCGGGTGGACCATCAAGATTATTTATCATGGACAAAAAAGATATCGAGGCATCTAATGCATTAGTCATAGGTGTTCTCATTGTCAATTCTCATGAGGCGTATGCTCTTATTAATCTTGATTCTACATATTCTATTTTGAATTTTTGATGGTCTTTGCGAATGACTAATGCGAGCACAATATTCATGGACCTCATGAATATGGTATTCAACCTGTATTTAGACCATTTTGTAATGGCGAAACCCATCGGTGACCCCCTAAAGTTGGCACCAACTTTTACTTAGACACTTCAACTAGGTTTTGTTTATTTTAGACACCTCAAGTAAGGCTCCGATGTGTCATTTTGACATTTTGTGCTGACTTGACACATTGCGTGTGTTGCACCCATTTTAAGCGCGTGAAAAATGTTTTTTCCTTTAATTTTTTTTTTGTTGTTCTTCTTCTTCTTCATTTCTGTCATCATTTCTTCTTCATTTTTCTTCTTTTTCTTCTTCCCCAATCTCTCCAGACGATTCAAGAATCGTTGATAGACTTGTTCACATATTTACTAAGCCTCTTGATTCATCAAAAAGCCAAGAACTTGATGAGTTGGATTCAAAGATTACTACTTGTATTGTTGAAGTTGTTCTTAAAAATCTGAGAAATTGGAGAATAGCTCATTTTTTTTTAATTGGACTTCGAATTTTGTTGTGGGTTCTTTAAGGTTTGAATTCTTTAACAATTTCAAAGAAAATAATTTTAGATTTGTATTAATTTTGCCGGAAAAAATGGAGGTTCGTCGGATTTTTTGATCTAATTTGATTTATATTTTTGTTTGCCATTATAGCTCCATTTTTTCCTCTTTAGATGATATGTATAGCGTTGGGTGGGTGTTGGAGAAGAAGAAGATTTGGTGGGGTGGGGGAGGGGTTGGTGTTGGGGTGGGTGGGGTTGAAGAAGATGACGGCGGGGTAGGAGAGCGGTTCGGGTTGGGGTGGGTAGGGTTGGAGAAGATGACGGCGGGGTGGGTGGGGTTAATAGTTATTAATTTTTATTTTTTAAAAAAATTATTATTTGAATTAAAAAATGCCACGTGTCATCAAATTATTGGTCATTTTTTCTATTCAAAAGTCATTAATATATATATATATATATATATATATATATATATATATATATATATATATATATATATCACGCGTCTTTATTTAATTTGCTATTTTTGACACGTCAGGCGAGTGCATTACACACACTTGATATATTTTGGTGATTGTCAAAAAGGTATCAAAATGACACATCGGAGCCTTACTTGAGGTGTCTAAAATGAACAAAGCCTAGTTGAGGTGTCTAAGTGAAAGTTGGTGCCAACTTTAGGAGGCCACCGATGGATTTCACCTTTTGTAATTGTGTTCATTGATGATATTTTAATCTACTCTCAGAGCGAGGCAGAACATGAACAACACTTGAGAGTTATGTTATAGACACTTAGGGGCCGTTTGGTTATGGGATAAACACAAAGCTAATACATGAATAATTTTGGTTATTCATGTATTAATTTTATATTATGTTTGGTTTGCAAATAAGATAAAAGTTATTCACGTATTACTTTTATACAATGTTTGGTAGCGTTTTTTGTAATCCTACATAATTAATACTTACATAACTTATGAGGAAATCTATGTATAAGTTATGTGAGATAGAAGGTGGAATAATTTATGTGGGTATTAGTTATACATGTATTAAAATAATAAATTACACATTTACTTCTTTTTTGTCTTGATTCCTTAATTCTATTCAATATAAATTACTTAATTGTTTTTAGTTATTTGTTATTTACTTTATCGTTTTAGCTATTGATATTTATTTAAATTTTAATGTGTTATTTAGATAGTTATTTATTTTAACGAGTATAATAAATATTAGCTCACTAAACATTTTGAAATTAAGAAATAAGAATTAGCTCACTAAATTTTTTAAACTTAACATAACTAAACACTGCATAACTAATACATGCATAACTAAACCCTACATAACTAATATCTGTATAACTCTAACTAGTAACCTAACACCCCCTTAGAGAACAAAATATTATGCCAAGTTTTCAAGATGGAGTTCTAGTTGGGCATGATTTCTTTTTTGGGATATGTGGTGTCATGAGATGGAATATAATTTAAGTTGATCCAAAGAAGATAGAAGTAGTTTGAGATTAACCTAACTTAGTACTACTACATAGATACACAACTTCTTAGGACTAGTTGGATATTTATGAAGGTTTGTTAAGGGCTTCTCGAAAATAGCCACTCCATTGACATGTTTAACTTAGAGAAGTGTGGTTTTTGAATGGTCAAATGAATGTGAAAAAGGTTTTCAGAATTTAAAGACTACATTGACTATGACTTCAATTTTGAGCTGACCTACATCAGATGGTGGTTCCTCCATGTGTCTCTTTCCGATTCTGCTATGCGATTGACCCAGGTTTTACCCCATACAAACCCAAAATAACACTAAAAGTTCTCGATGAGCTTAGGTGAGCTATCATTGTAGTAAGCGATAGTTTCGTTCTTGAAAAATAGCAATCAAGAAAGGAACTAGCGACAATAATGATATTTATATTAAGAATTTATGTGGAGGTTACAATCTTTATAAAATCTAATGAAAAAGACATAATCCTCTGATTCTTCTCATCATGATCGCTAACTCAAGAGCTTGACTTTGTTCTTGAATCGACGATATACTTATTGGAAATTTACTACGAATGTGGAGCCAAGCTTTGATCACAATCGCAGATGTATGAAAATTTGTGGCTCACAACTTAGAGATGAAGGCTTCTTTGAATGCGGAAGACTTGCGTGCAGACCACCACTGAAGAGCAGAACATTTTTATGTATTTCTTCTTGTTCTTCTTCTTGTCTCTGTTTATCTTGTATTGTGAAGACCCTTTTATATAAGTTTGAGTTAGGGTTTGGGGGGTATTTTGGTCTTTAAGTAATTTTAGAAGACCTTGGACTTGAAGAGCATGAGTTGGCTCGTCTTGTCAGCTTAACAGACTGACCCAAATATAATTTGGACTTTATTTATATCATATAATTTTTACTTAAATATTGATTCAAATATATTAACCAATAATTTGACTTGGTCAATATATCATGAATTTCAGGATAAATTCAAAATTTAATATGGATTTATCAATAAAATTTCACTGTCTACAAATGCCCCCTGCTTCGGGGCTTGTTGGGAGTACTTGACTTGTCGAACCTTCAAAGACAAGGCTTGAAGTATTGTGAAGTAAATGTTTTTTTTTTCGTAGGAAGCTTTTCAAAACTTTCATATTTGAGTCCAATGGAAAATTTTCATAATTTGATTCCAATAGAAACTTGCCATAATTTGATTCCAACTGTAGTTTTTCCATAATTTGTAGGAACAATTCTTTTTCCAAAACTTTCTATATTTGAACCCAATGAAATTTTCCATAATTTTAATTCCCATAGAATTTTCCATAACTTGATTCCTATGGAAACCTACCATAATTTAGTTCATAGGAAAACTTACCATAACATGGTTTCAACTATGGTTTTTCCATAATTTGTAGGAACAAAAGTTATGGACTTTTGATATCTATAAATACACATGCTCTTGCGGTGGTTGATTGTCAATTTGTGGCATCGTCATGCTCAATCGAATCCATCTCCATCAAATAATATTTTTTTTAAAAAAGAATTGTCACTTTTTTTTTTAGCTTAGCATACCTGCAGTAGAAAATTCATATCTTGTTATAGAAACGTTGAAATTATGATCCGTTTAATTTTTTGGAAACTAGACTCGCAAATCTATAAAATATCCGACAATCAAAGCCAATTCCTTATCAATTGATGGGAATTAATTTTTAAAATTTGCTATCAAATCTATTTTGTTTTTGTTCACAATTCTATACAGTCTCACCAAAATGTTCGTATCTTGGTGTAGGAGCATCGATCCAAATGATGCGAGACTTGATTATATAGAAACTAGACTTAAAATTCTACAACATATCTAAAGATCAAAGATAAGTTCCTTATCAAAAGACTGAAATTAATTTTTTTAAGTTAGCGATACAATCGACTTTGGAATGACTTTGGACAACATTCGTGAGTTCACTTGTCTACATCTTTTCCGAAAAGCCACATATTGATTTCTATATTGATTGAGACTTATTTCATCACCTATATGGAGAGAACACAAAAGTGTTTAAGAAAATAGGACTATATTCATCATGACAAGTGTGGGAATACATGACATAATTTTCACCATGCCGATTTTAGGCTTCGTGCTATTAGCACCGTAAGACATATCACCTCTTTTTTTCCTTTTTTTGCAGATTTACAATGGACCGTAAACATTAGACCAAAAAAATGTGAGGGGTAATCCATAATTTGTGAGGAACCACTTGGTGCATCTTCATTTGTAGTTTTGGCTTTGATAACGAACCACACTTAGTGTATTTTTTTTAATTGTGGCTTTGGTGGTGACGAATCACACTTAATGCATCTTCTTTTGCAGTAGCGGCTTTGATCACGAACCACACATGATATATCATCTTTTTCAGTTTCGACTTTAAGGACGAACCACACTTGGTGCACTTTTCTTTGTAATTATAGTTTTGACAGCGATGAACCACACTTGTTGCATCTTCTTTTGGAGTTGTCGCTTTAGTAATGAACCTGTTATAACCCCTATTTTGCAAATTAGGACATGTTGGGGACAATGGTAACAAGTCAAAGGCAAGACTATGTTTGATCTTGTTGGATACAAACTTCTTATGACTAAATTGGGATGTGGAAATAATAGAAAAGTTTAAGGGTAAAATTGGAATTTCAAAGTGGAAATACTAGAAAAGGTTAAGGGCAAAATTAGTATTTCTCATGAAAGGCCTTTATATTATCTAGTTCCTAGAACTTTCAAGAATTTGAAGCAAGATAGCAGCTGTATTTTGGGCATAACTTTTCATAGGAATATCCAAATTGAGTGATTCAAATTTCTGAGTAACCATATCTACAATTCTTATGAAGACACCAAATCCTAATAAGGAATTTATCTTATTCAAACACAGCTCCCAAAAAGAGTATTTTGTCAAAGATAACTCATTTCACATACCATAGAAAGATCTAGATATATTTGACATCACTCATGACATAAATTGTCCTCCATTTAACATCATCAATGACATCAATATATTCTACTAAATTTTCAGATTTTTCTTTATAATTATATTATTTATTGTTAGGTCCCTCTTTCCCACCTATAAATACCCACCTTATTTCCTCATTTTATTCATCAAGCTTTCTCAAGCAAATCTTCTCTCTATACACTTCTTTACACATTCTCAAATATAGTTTTAGTTCTTAGTGGTGAAGAAATACTATTCTGGTGATTCATATACTTCGGGTAGTACACAAAATATTCCGGCAAGGAGATAAGTTAGGACTCAAGAGTGTTCATTAAGTCTTTCGGTACCAACTAAAGTTTCAGTTTCCAGGTATGTAAGGTTTTAATGAAAGTATTCCTTCCACTCTCATGTCTAAATTATTTTGATTATATGATAAATTATGTTTATTTTCTTTAAGCTCTACTCTAAGTTATGTGGGTGTTTATCCATGAGTTCTTCCACCCATGTAGTTCAAAAACTCTTTCAATTAAATATCTTGATTTCAAGTAATATTTTCTTATGTTAATTCTTAATTTTACTTAATAGTATGAATCATGGTTAAACTAATAATTATTGCTCTATTTTGATGCAACATAAGTTCATATGTATGAATTGATGGTTTACAAGTAATTCTTTTATTTATCTATTTAAAGGTTTCTGAAATTCATGGTGGGTTGTTTAAAGCATGAGGGTGAGCTAGGGACTTGTCTTAGCCCCGTTAAATCTAATAGTTAGAGGTATTGTTGGACATATGTAATTTGAAGATTTACTATTATGATTTCCGCTTGTTTATTTATCATCATTACCTATGAAAGGCTAAAAGAATGCTAAGAGACTTGATTGAGATACTTTCGGGTTCCTCATTCGCCATGTCACGTCTAGGCCCTAGGCTTGGGTCGTGACAAATAGCTTTGTTGCATATATATATGGAGCTTTTGGGTGAAATATGGAATTGGTAAGTATTGTATAGATTAAATTGGAATATTATTGGCCTATATTTGAATAGTCTTAGAATGATATATATAAACATAAAATATGGATATTGACTTGAAAGTGCAAAGTTAGGTTGGAAGTTGTTGCACTATTTGGAAAAGAAATCAATTTATGTTATGGTGCGTTTTAAATTGATTGTTGAGGTTATTGGTGTTGTTGTTGGCATGGTTGTTGACATTGTGGCCGAGTTGAAATCTTGAGGTTGTTGTATATATAGAGGAGATGCTGCCGAAATTTTTATAGACAAGTATTGGTTAGAATTGAATTCTTAAAGTCTTATAAATAGTAATTGATAAATGTGACCAATTATAGATTTTGGGGGAAACGGGAAGTGAATTTGGACAAGCGTAAAAGGTCAATAAGGTATGTAAAGCTTTATATTTTCTTCTCTTGGCATGTCTTGGGGGTAATAGATTTGGATACGAACCTCGAGGATGACTCTACTCTTCGGAATCGACACCTAGATTTGCCCCTTTTCTATTCAGTAGAATTGAATTAAATATTTATGAATAGTTTGGAAAAAATTGTCTAAACTTCTAGAATTCGCACAAATGGAACCCGACTACCTTGAAACTCCTATAGGTAACGTTATAAAGTTTAACAGACATAATTTGTATACACCACTTCATTTGGCCGAGGTGGGCCGTACTATATTATGTAGAATTTAAAGAAAACTCCTTGCTACTCTTCCAAATATTATACGATTATTATTTTAATTATTCCATTAAGTCCCATAATATATTTTAAAATGTAGAGTGTCCTACGCTTTCCTTTAACTAACGACCCATTTTGTGTTCTCTAGATAATGACTCGTGGAAGACCACCTCGAAGAGCAAGGGTTGACGATGAGGACCAAACTCCTCTGATTCCTAATGCCCAACATCATGAAGACGGGGTAACCCATGCTGAGTTTCGCAGTATTATTACTTTGTTAGCCCAAGTCGTAGCTAACCAAGGGAATCTAGGTGTTCTTCCTCCCCAAATGTAAAATCTAGCCTCTAGGATTCGGGATTTCCAAAGGATGAATCCACCCGAGTTCGATGGTTCTAAACTAGATGAGGACCCTATAGAGTTCATTAATGAGGTGTATCAGATTGTGTCTATCATGGGTGTGCCACCAAATGAGAAGGCCAAGCTAGTAGCCTATCAACTCAAAGGTGTGGCTCGAGTGTGGTATGAACAATGGGTTGTTGAGAGGGATGAAGAAATAGGGCCGATAGGATGGGAAGAGTTCAAATGTGCCTTCCTAGACCGCTTCTTCCCATTGGAGCTAAGGGAGGCCAAAATCCAAGAGTTCATCAACCTTCGTCAAGGGAGTATGAGCGTGAGGGAGTATGCTCTCAAATTCACTAAGTTGTCCAACTATGCTCCCTTTATGGTCTCCGACCCAAGAGCTAGGATGAGCAAGTTTATTTCTGGTGTGTCAAGCTTGGTGTCCAAGGAGTGCAAAACGGCCATGTTGGTCAAGGAGATGGATATCTCTCGGTTAATGACTTACGCAGAACAAATTGAAGAAGAGAAGCTTAGAGAGAGATCAAGGGGGTTCAAAAAGGCTAGAGTAGATGGTGGAGGGTTTAACCCTCAAAGGTCCGATTATGGTAACAATGGCAAAGGCCAAGGTGGGCAACGATTTATGGGACAAGGTTCCACCAATACTCCTCCTCCAAGGTTCAACAAGGACAAGAGTGGTAAACCAATGATTCCAAGAGAGAATGTTGCTACTCAAACTTTCCCTGCTTGCAAGAAGTGTGGAAGGACTCACAAAGAGGAATGCTTAGCTGGATCCAATGCATGCTTTAAGTGTGGCAAGCTGGGCCACCATGCTAAGGATTGTAGAGATGGTGGTAGTAGGACTCAAGGCCAAATTGCTCATAGTCAACAAGTCCAAGGATGTGTCCAACGCACCAACCGCTTTTACGCCTTGCATGGGAGACAAGAGGTTGAGGATGCACCCAATGTCATTACTGGTATATTAAAGGTCTTTTCTTTTTATGTGTATCCACTATTAGATCCGGTGCAAATTTATCTTTTGTTACTCCATTCCTTGCTAATAGATTTGATATTTTACCTGAAATGTTATTAGAGCCCTATTTGGTGTCTACCCCTGTTGGTGAGTCAGTTATTACTAGAAAGGTCTATAGGGGTTGCCTTATGTCTATCTTGCATAAAGTTATTCCTTGTGATCTCATTGAGCTTGACATGATAGATTTCGATGTCATTCTTGGGATGGATTGGTTACATGCATCTTATGCTTCCATAGATTGTAGGAATCGTCGAGTCAAATTCCAATTTCCAAATGAGCCTGTTATTGAATGGCAGGGTCATGATTCGGTAGTGAAGGGTCAGTTTATTTCTTATCTTAAGGCCCGCAAAATGATTTCTAAGAGATGTATTTACCACATTGTGAGGGTTAGGGATGTAAACTCCAAAAGTCCTTCACTTGAGTCAGTTCCTATAGTTAATGAATTCCCCGATGTCTTTCCCGATGACTTTTCTGGTGTCCCTCCCAAAAGGGAAGTTGATTTTGGTATCGATCTCCTCCCTGATACCCAACCTATCTCTATTCCTCCTTACCGTATGGCCCCAGCAGAATTGAAAGAGCTAAAGAAATAATTAAAGGACTTGTTAGAGAAGGGGTTCATAAGACCAAGTATTTCGCCATGGGGTGCTCCTGTTCTATTTGTAAGAAAGAAGAATGAGTCACTTCGAATGTGCATAGACTACCGGCAATTAAATAAGATAACCATTAAGAACAAGTATCCACTCCCTAGAATAGATGACTTATTTGATCAATTACAAGGGGCAAGTCACTTCTCCAAGATCGACCTTCGGTCCGACTACCACCAACTACGGGTAAGGGAGTGTGACATTCCCAAAATAGTCTTCCGAACAAGGTATGGTCACTATGAGTTTGTGGTGATGAGTTTTGGGTTGACGAATGCACTGGCGATGTTTATGGACTTGATGAATAGGGTGTTCAAACCTTACCTTGATACCTTTGTAGTAGTCTTCATTGATGATATTTTAATTTACTCTCGGGGTAAGGAAGAACATAAAAATCACTTGAGAGTTGTGCTTCAAATATTGAGGGATAAACAATTATTTGCAAAATTTAGTAAGTGTGAATTTTGGTTAAAGGAGGTAGCATTTCTTGGTCACGTAGTGTCCGGTGATGGAATCAAGGTTGATCCTAAGAAAATAGAGGCAGTCAAAAATTGGCCTAAATCATTATCTCCTTCAGACATTAGGAGCTTCTTAAGTCTAGCCGGGTACTATAGAAGGTTCGTTAAAGGCTTTTCTTCCATTTCATCTCCTATGACAAAATTGACCCAAAAGAAATCTAAATTCATATGGACAGATGAGTGTGAGAAGAGTTTCCAGACCTTAAAAGATCAACTTACCTCTGCTCCTATTTTTACTCTCCCAGAAGGATTAGAAGGGTTTTTAGTTTATTGTGATGCTTCAAAGATTGGTTTAGGTTGTGTCTTAATGCAAAAGGCAAGGTAATAGCCTATGCTTCTAGGTAATTAAAGGTGCATGAGCGCAACTACCCTACCCATGACCTTGAATTGGCGGCCGTTGTTTTTGCTTTGAAGATTTGGAGGCATTACCTCTATGGGGTGCATGTGGATGTGTATACTGATCATAAGAGTCTTCAATATGTGTTCACCCAAAAGGACCTTAATCTAAGGCAAAGGAGGTGGCTAGAACTCCTTAAGGACTATGACATGAGTGTGCACTATCATCCAGGTAAAGCCAATGTGGTTGCTGATGCACTTAGTAGAGTGTCTATGGGGAGTATGGCCCATGTGGATGAAAGAAAGAGGGAGTTGGTAAAAGATGTTCACCGATTGACTAGATTAGGGGTGAAGTTAGGTAGTACTAATGATGGGGGTATGGTTGTTCAAAATAGGTCTGAATCCACTTTGATGGTGGATGTTAAAACAAAGCAAGATCTTGACCCAAAGTTTATTGAGTTAAAGAAGTTGGTAAAGGAAAAGAAGATTGAGGTCTTTTCCCAAGGGGGAGATGGGGTTCTATACTACCAAGGTCGGATATGTGTTCCAGATGTGGATGGCCTAAGGAGTTTGATCTTGATGGAGGCTCATAATTCTAGATACTCCATTCATCCCGGTTCAACGAAAATGTACCGAGACTTAAAGGAGTTGTATTGGTGGGGTGGCATGAAGAAGGACATAGCAAGGTTTGTGTCCGAATGTACAAATTGCCAACAAGTGAAGGCCGAACATCAAAGGCCGGGTGGACTAGCTCAAGACATTGAAATCCCTACTTGGAAGTGGGAAGATGTGAATATGGATTTTGTAGTGGGTTTGCCTCATACCCGGAAGCGTCATGACTCGATTTGGGTAATTGTTGATAGAATGACTAAGTCAGCTCACTTCCTACTGATTAAAACTTCCTATAGTGCTGAAGACTATGCTAAGTTGTATATTCGAGAGTTGGTGAGGTTGCATGGTATGCCATTATCCATTATTTTGGATCGTGGTACCCAATTCACTTCACACTTCTGGAGATCATTTCAAAAAGGCCTCGGTACTAAGGTAAAGTTGAGCACAACATTCCATCCTCAAACGGATGGGCAAGCCGAAAGGACGATTCAAACACTAGAGGATATGTTAAGGGCTTGTGTGTTGGAGTTTAAAGGGAATTGGGATGATCATCTACCTCTCATCGAGTTTGCCTATAATAATAGTTACCACTCAAGTATTGAGATGGCGCCGTTTGAGGCTTTGTATGGGAGACGATGTAGATCACCAGTTGGTTGGTTCGAAGTAGGCGAGATGACCTTGTTGGGCCCCGATTTGGTACTTGATGCTTTAAAGAAGGTGAAGATCATTAGAGAAAGGTTGAAGATGGCTCAAAGTCGTCAAAAGTCCTATTCTGACACTAGATGAAGGGATCTTGAGTTTAATGTGGATGATTGGGTGTATCTGAAGGTTTCACCCATGAAAGGTGTGGTTCGATTTGGCAAGAAAGGGAAATTGAGTCCTAGATATGTAGGGCCTTATAGAATCGTGAGACGTGTTGGTAAGGTTGCATATGAGTTGGAATTACCATTGAAAATGGCCATGGTTCATCCGGTGTTTCACGTATCTATGTTGAAAAAATGTGTGGGTGATCTTAGTTCCATTGTACCTATGGAAGTAGTGAATATTGAAGAAAACTTGACCTATGAAGAAGTTCCTGTGGAAATTTTGGACCGGCAAGTTAAGAGATTGAGGAACAAAGAAGTTGCATCTGTTAAAGTCCTTTGGAGGAATCAACAAATAGAAAGTGCAACATGGGAAGCGGAAGCGGATATGATTAAGATATACCCTCATCTTTTCCCCTCTACCCAAACCTAAGGTATTAAGTTGCCCTTGCTCAATTACTTGAAATCTTTACATCTCAACTTTTCTTGTCATATGCTTGCAAAATTATGAAATATGTTTTAAACGATATTTTAAATTACACTGTTGTATTAATGATAGGTTGTTTGTTAATACTCTACTCTACTCAAGCTAAGTCTTTTCTCATTCGAGGACGAATGTTCCCAAGGGGGAGATAATGTAACATCCCCTAAAAACGTTGTATACGATGTTTCAATTTTTGCCTAAACATGATACAGTCTCTGTATTTTGGGCATAACTATTCATAGGAATATCCAAATTGATTGATTCAAATTTCTTAGTAACCACAAGATCATTACCTACAACTTTTATGAAGACCATATTTAAAGATTCGGAGGTTAAGTAGATCAAATAAATTATTTTGTGTAAGGTAGAATGTTGTTACGGAAATGAGTGTTTATAGAAGAAAACTCATATCTCACTGTAGGTTTATCCAAATTGATTTATTCTTGAACTATATGAAACAAGACTTCCATATCTACAATTCTTATGAAGACACCAAATCCTAATAAGGAATTTATCTTATTCAAACGCAGCTCCCAAAAAGAGTATTCTGTCAAAGATAACTCATTTCACAAACCATAGAAAGATCTACATACATTTGACATCACTCATGACATAAATTGTCCTCCATTTAACATCATCAATGACATCAATATATTCTACTAAATTTTCAGATTTTTCTTTATAATTATATTATTTATTGTTAGGTCCCTCTTTCCCACCTATAAATACCTACCTTATTTCATCATTTTATTCATCAAGCTTTCTCAAGCAAATCTTCTCTCTATACACTTCTTTACACATTCTCAAATATAGTTTTAGTTCTTAGTGGTGAAGAAATACTATTCTGGTGATTCATATACTTCGGGTAGTACACAAAATATTCCGGCAAGGAGATAAGTTAGGACTCAAGAGTGTTCATTAAGTCTTTCGGTACCAACTAAAGTTTCAGTTTCCAGGTATGTAAGGTTTTAATGAAAGTATTCCTTCCACTCTCATGTCTAAATTATTTTGATTATATGATAAATTATGTTTATTTTCTTTAAGCTCTACTCTAAGTTATGTGGGTGTTTATCCATGAGTTCTTCCACCCATGTAGTTCAAAAACTCTTTCAATTAAATATCTTGATTTCAAGTAATATTTTCTTATGTTAATTCTTAATTTTACTTAATAGTATGAATCATGGTTAAACTAATAATTATTGCTCTATTTTGATGCAACATAAGTTCATATGTATGAATTGATGGTTTACAAGTAATTCTTTTATTTATCTATTTAAAGGTTTCTGAAATTCATGGTGGGTTGTTTAAAGCATAATTTTTAATTAATGAATTTCAAAGTATTTATGTATATTTATTTACATATATATTTGCAAGTTGAAGTGATTTGAACCCACCTAATTTTACTATGTTTTTACTAAAGTTTGACTGGAAAGCTTTGACTCCAAATAAATATTTATGAAAGCAATATCTATGATAAAAAAGGGAGTCTTATGAAATGAAAGAATGATGAAATGATATGAATCATGGATTCTTTATGCAATAAGGACAATTCTTGCATATTTGAATTATCAAATGTTTTAATGAGCTATTCTACCGAATATGATGTTTGAATTCTCAAGTTATATGTTATGAATATTTTGAAGTATTAAACTATTCCGTGGGATTGACTTAGCACCGAATGAGGCATTGAGGTGGGATTCGGTAAGGGAATCCTAGTAGCAACCCCTTGTCTCATTAACTATGTGCCAACATAGGAGCCCTTGTAGGCTTAGGCTAATGGATCCATGAAAGCCCTTAAAGTTAAAGTTAAATAAATGAATGAAGTTGACGGAATTCTACCTGGCAAGTAGTCTCCTCGGCCAACGTAGGGGGTTATGTTGGATTCTATGTAATAGTTCGCATGGTCTTAAATATCGGTTATTGTTAATTTCCCACAAAATGAATGTTTTAAAGGATATATATATGATTTATTATGCATACATTAAATTATATTCCATATTACATAAACTTTTAATGTTTCCTCAATGTTCATGCATTCTTACATACTTAGTACATTCAAAGTACTAACGCATACTCTTTTGCCTACATGATATCACCATGTAGGGATCAGTGCTCCTCCTCGTTCTCCTCCACGTGGTTAGTTGATATTCCATTGAAGACTACTTTTGGTGAGTTCTCATGTTTCGGGAACAATACTCCTTTATCTTTCTAGCTTATGATATGTTAAGATATTTTACTATGACATTTCTTCTATTATGATTGAGGGTGAGCTAGGGACTTGTCTTAGCCCCGTTAAATCTAATAGTTAGAGGTATTGTTGGACATATGTAATTTGAAGATTTACTATTATGATTTCCGCTTGTTTATTTATCATCATTACCTATGAAAGGCTAAAAGAATGCTAAGAGACTTGATTGAGATACTTTCGGGTTCCTCATTCGCCATGTCACGTCTAGGCCCTAGGCTTGGGTCGTGACAAATAGCTTTGTTGCATATATATATGGAGCTTTTGGGTGAAATATGGAATTGGTAAGTATTGTATAAATTAAATTGGAATATTCTTGGCCTATATTTGAATAGTCTTAGAATGATATATATAAACATAAAATGTGGATATTGACTTGAAAGTGCAAAGTTAGGTTGGAAGTTGTTGCACTATTTGGAAAAGAAATCAATTTATGTTATGGTGCGTTTTAAATTGATTGTTGAGGTTATTGGTGTTGTTGTTGGCATGGTTGTTGACATTGTGGCCGAGTTGAAATCTTGAGGTTGTTGTATATATAGAGGAGATGCTGCCGAAATTTTTATAGACAAGTATTGGTTAGAATTGAATTCTTAAAGTCTTATAAATAGTAATTGATAAATGTGACCAATTATAGATTTTGGGGGAAACGGGAAGTGAATTTGGACAAGCGTAAAAGGTCAATAAGGTATGTAAAGCTTTACATTTTCTTCTCTTGGCATGTCTTGGGGGTAATAGATTTAGATACGAACCTCGGGGATGACTCTACTCTTCGGAATCGACACCTAGATTTGCCCCTTTTCTATTCAGTAGAATTGAATTAAATATTTATGAATAGTTTGGAAAAAATTGTCTAAACTTCTAGAATTCGCACAAATGGAACCCGACTACCTTGAAACTCCTATAGGTAACGTTATAAAGTTTAACAGACATAATTTGTATACACCACTTCATTTGGCCGAGGCGGGCCCTACTATTCTTGAATTTTTCTTTGTTATTTCGTTTGACTTATATTAGGTAGAATTTAAAGAAAACTCCTTGCTACTCTTCCAAATATTATACGATTATTATTTTAATTATTTCATTAAGTCCCATAATATATTTTAAAATATGGAGACGATTTCAGAAGAACTATCTTGACATAGACTATCGTGACATTGGAAAGACTTGCACTATGATTATTATTCAATTTCTTTTATATGATTCATCAGAATTATGCTATTGAGTCTGTATAAATGTTTTGTATTTTAAATTGCATTTAGTTTCTCACTACTCTGCTTGTGCATACTATAACCACTTTTTCACTGAGCCTATGCCAGAACATGTTATCAAGCATATTTCTTTGCATTGTTCGTCGTGCCCCGACGTGAGGGGGCATGTACACCTTATACATGGGTTTGTGGAGTTATGTTGTGCCATGTACACATATGCTGATGTCTGATGATATGATTTGATGTGATATGATATGGCCATCTGATATGTTATGATCTGTTACAGAGGTATTTCCTACTTTGGAGTTATGCTATGTTGTGGCGCCAGAGATGGGGTAGCGACCATGTTTTGTTCATTGAGTCCCATAAAATGGGGGTCGAATATTGCATATGTCTTTGCATGTATAATTCGTGATTATGATAAGCATTTTGATATTTTGGACATTTAGTTCATTTTCTGCACATACTATTCGGATTATGATTTTATTTATTACCGTTCATGCTTTACATATTTGATATATTTTCCGTACTGATCCTCTTTCTTTGGGGGCTGCGTTATATGCCCGTAGGTACAGACGTTCGATTTGTTGATCCGCTTGCTTAGGACATTCGTCGTGTTGTTGACAGTGCTTCCTTGTTCGGAGCTTATATTTTGGTACTGCCTTTTCTTTTGTATATCTGAATATATTGGTCAGGGGTACGATGGGGCCCTGTCCCATCCTATGACTAGATTATCATTCTGTAGATGTCTATAGATATTTGTTGTGGGTTCTGCACACGGTTTGGAATTTTGTATTCTGTGACGACCGTAGTGGTATCCTTGTACTACATATGTTCTTATTTGATCTAGCGAACTCGTTTGATATCTATATTTGTTTATTCTGCTAATATGCTAATTTGGGCTAAGGGTACGTATGGGTGTCCAACTCGGACACGAGTCACGGCCTACGGAGTTGGATCATGATAGAACTACACTTAGTGTATATTTTTCTATAATTATAGCTTTGACGAGAGCCGCACTTACTATATCATTCTCTGTAATTATGGCTTTGATGGCCATGAACCACACTTGGTGCATCTTTATTTGGAGTTGCGAATTTAGTTATGAACCACATTTAGTACATCTTCTTATGTAGTTGCAGCTTTGACAAAAACCACACTTAGTGCTCTTTCTCTAAGTCATGACTTTAGCAATGAACCACACTTTGTGCCTCTTCTTCTACAGTTGCGGCTTTGGCCAAAACCATACTTAATGCATTTTTTTCTAAGTCACGGCTTTGGCGATGAACCACACTTTATGACTCTTCCTCTGTAGTTATGGCTTTGGTGAGAATCATACTTAGTGCATCTTTCTTTAAGGTGCGATATTGATAACGAACCACACTGTGTGTCTCTTTCTCTGGAGTTTTGGCTTTAGCAAGAAAGAGATTTTGATGTAGTCTATCCTAGTTTCATAGATCAACTACTTGGCATATCAACTTCACAAATTAGTCTTCAAAATATGCCCCCATGTTGAAGATAGAGACTCGCGTATGGCTCTAATGTGATGAGTTTCATGACATGCATTTTAGGCTCGTGCATAAAGGAGAATTTCGATATGAAGACTTTGCTTGAATTTGATGAGCTTTGAAACTTAAGGATTTTACTCAAATTTGAGGAGCATCACAATTTGAAGACTTAGCTTGAATTTGAGAAGATTCATGACTTGAAGACTTAGCTCAAAATTGATGATCTTTGAAATGTATAGACTTTGCTTGGATTTGAGGAGCATTACAACTTGAGGATTTATATCAAATTTGAGAAGCTTCATGACTTGAAGACTTAGCTCAAATTTGATAAGCTTCACGACATGAAGATTTAGCTCGAATTTGATGAGCTTTATGACATACATTTTAGGCTCGTGCATTGAGGAGCATTTCGACTTGAATAATTTGCTTGAATTTGATGAGCTTTGAAACTTAAAGATTTTGCTCAAATTTGATGAGCATCACAATTTGAAGACTTAGCTTGAATTTGAGAAGCTTCATGACTTGAATACTTAGCTCAAAATTCATGAGCTTTGAAATTTGAAGACGTTGCTCAGATTTGAGAAGCATTATTACTTGAGGACTTATCTTGAATTTGAGAAGCTTCATGACTTGAAGACTTAGATCGAACTTGATGAGCTTCATGACATGATGTTTTAGCTTGAATTTATGAGCTTTATGATATGCATTTTAGGCACGTGCGTTGATGAGCGTGTCAACTTATGTAACACCTCAGAATATTTTTCACAAAGACTCGAATATTTCTTTACGTGTGTATAGACTTAAACCAAAGGACTTGTAATTATATATATGAGTTAGAATTAATTCCTAAGTATTTGAAGTGTGTTAAATGTGTTTAGCGGTTATAAGGGATCTTTAACACCAAACCGAGTCCAAAGATTCTAATCGATTAAGTTTTCGGATGAGTTAGTATAAGGGTCAACTTCAAACGACCATATCTCCTAGAGTGGGAGTAGCTCGGAAGAGAGTCCAATTGCAAAGAGAGAGAATATCCTTCTCCTTCCATTTTCAGAAGAAGGGTGGGATCCACGAACTATCATTGTTTTTTGATGGTTTTTCTGCTTATCATAGCTGCATAATGAACTGGGTGGCCCACGACCTACCAAATTAAAGGTCTTTGAGTCTTCTTTCCAATGCCACCAAGATTGCAATTTTTGGAGTTCAGAGTCAAAAGTTATGACCATTTTACTACAGACTAGTACTGCAGGAATTTCAGGCCTGGGCAACCACTGTCGGAAATTTAGGCTTGGCGCTCCGGTGGCGTCCGACGCCACTATAGCGCCAGAAAATAGCTTCAGTAGTTTGGTCTTTAGCGCGATGCGCCATTCTTAGATGTGCAGGGTTTTAAGCCTATTTTGGCTTGGCGCTGCAATGGCGCAACGCGCCATTATAGCGCCAGCAAGATTTTTGCCCAGTTTTCCAGATTTTGAAGAGGGGCAACTTGGACATTTTCTCTAAACATATATACACTAACATAGGATGTTTTGGGATCATTTTTTTAGCCTTCTCACCTCCCCAAAACCCTAATCTTCATCTCCTCTTCTCTTCCAAACATCTCCAACAAGAAATCCTCTCAAAAGCTCAAGAATTCAAGATATTAGGGTCAAGTCTTGGTTTTCGGTAAGATGATCTTCAAGCAAGGTATGTACGGCTAACTTAAAATATGGATTTAGTTCTTCCATATGCCCCATAGATGTGTTGGATGAAAATGGTGAAAAGCTTGAACCTCCCATGGAGGTTTTCTTGAATTTTTCCCAAAATTATAGAAAGATTTTCTTTTTACTATTAATTGATTGATGATTTTCATGACTTGAATTATTAAATAGTTATTTTTTATATTATTGACTACAAGTAAATTTTTGTATATAAATTCATATGTATTGATGGTGTTCTTGAGTTGAGTTTTGTTGAGAGTATGGATTCATGTATTCATTCACATGAACTCAAGATGAGATTTTTTTTTGTCATAATTTATTTTGAGGATGAGATTGATGGTTTTTATGTATATAAAAATAATATTATTTTCATAGTAAAATGAGGTATTCTTTTACATGAATTTGATGAAATTGATTTTGAGTTATATAAAAATTGGGATAGTTACGAATGTGAATGGCATAAAAAGAAATAAAATATTGGTAGAGCTAGAATGTCACTTTTATTTCTATAAATGGAATATATAATTAAATAAGGATTTTGGAGTAGATATTTGATGATGATGTGAATGATGATATTTGATGATGATGTGATAATGATTTTTGATGATAATGTGAATGATGATATTTGACGATGATGTGAATGAAGAGGTTATGTTGATGAGGATGTTGTATGATGAAGTGGATTGGAGTCTAATGTGATTATGTGATATGTGATTTGCATAATTTGAGTTGATTGGAGTCTTGTGAACATTTTGAAAATAAATGATCTTTTCAGAAGGAGTTTTAAATAAATGATTTGTGAACATTTTTGCATAAATTATTTATACACTATTTTGAGTTTAAAGAGTGATTATTTTCATCTATGATTTAAAAAAAGAGTTTAAGCATAGTTGAGTTTGAGAAGTCTTTTAATTATTTTTGAACATGAATATTTTGAGTATAAACGAGTTGAGTATTTTTACATAAAAATATCTAGTTTGAGTTTGAGTTAAGGAGTTAAAATTATGTTTTAAATGCATCTAATATTTTCTGCATTCATTGAGTTGAGATGGTATCAAATTCAAAAAGAAGAGTTTGATGATTTAAATGAGTTGATTGTGAAAGAAGGTCCAATGAGACCAGATGGATTGAGTTTTGAAAAGAGTCCAATGAGACTAAATGAGTTGATTTGAAACTAAGTCCTAAGAGACTAAATGAGTATTTTGAATATTTTACTCACTTGATGGATATGTGCATATTGAGTCTTGGGAAGAGTATCGAGCACCGAATTGGATAAGAGTATAATCCATACTCAAACCCCATAAACTAGGCCGCCAATGTAAGAAGGAATTGAACCGTTAAAGTCGGATGCTTTCCATGGGATAGAACCGTTAAAGTTGGATGTTTCCCATTTTATTATCCTGAAATGATAGGACTTGACTGATCGATGGAATCCATGATTGGTTGATTCGTTCATGCTCAGGCAAAGTATGGATGGACGTGGCAACGACATGGCTCGTTGTGCATCACCTACTTATAGGTGGTGGAATTGTTATCGGTTAGAGAAATTCCCAAATTGAGTGGATTGTACATGATTTGATTGGTTTGATTGAGCTTGTTGATAATTGAGTTGGATTATATCACATTACTAAGTTCTAATTTGTATATTTATTAAGTTGAGTCCTTTGACTTGATTGTTGAGTTGATTGTTGAGTTGATGGTATATGATTGGATTGGATTGGATGATATATGATTGGATTGTGTATGATTGGATTGGAGTAGGTGATATGTGGTGGATTGGATTAAATGATATGTGATCGGATAGTGTATGATTGGATGAGATCGAAGTGTAAATGATTTGATTGAACTGGATTGTACATGATTGGATTAGATTGTATGGTATATGATTGGTCTTTGTCTAAAAATGTATCCTTACTTTAGACTTATGACACTTTGATTGAGTCTCTCTTATCTTTCTGAGTTGAGATATTTGAACCAACGTTACTCTTCCTTGAGGTATGTTTCATTCTGTCATATTACATACTCATACATTCCATATACTGACGTCCATTTGGACCTGCATCATGAAATGATGCAGAGACAGGTTTAAAAGATCATCAATAGGAGCACCATTGAGGATCTATACACACTCAGCGTATTGGTGAGTCCTCTCCTACATTCGGAGGACATCGCTTATGTTATTCTTACGTCAAGTTAGCCCTTTTCATTTTAATTTGAGGTAGCTATGGACATGTCATTGGCACCAATTAGATAGTAGTGGTAGAGGCTTCGTAGACTAGACAGTGATGGGTCGATTGAGTATTTTCTTTCCTTGAATTATTCTTTTCAAACTAATTTAAATGACAAAGATTGGAGTTGATTTGTTGGACCATGACCTTTCTTTCTTGAGTTAGAATTGTTGATTTGGATTGCCCACTAAATTAATTCCTTATTTTAAACTTTCCGCTAATTGATTGATATGAATGAATGTGTGATTGGAGCAAGTGGTTCGCTTGGGGACCAGTAATGGTCTTCGAGTGTCGGTCACGTCTAGGGTACCCTCTTGGAGCATGAAAACTTAATAGACTCTTCAATTTTGATTTCGAATGAAAGACCATCCTCATCCTCAATATCATGTACATTTTCTTCATAAGGCTCAAAGTTAAACAACTCTTGATCTCCATTTGTGGACATACTCAGTTCCATATCATGAGAACGAGTTGGACGTTCTTCAAACATTTTAGGTTTTATGCCTTGCAATATGTAACAAAGATCCACATGCATACCTTGAATGCATATTTTGATCCCAGAAGTTTCACTAAGGCGATCTTTACAATTGAGGCTCAAGCTCCTCCAACAATTGACGAAGTCAATGGCTTGCTCATCATTCCTTTGGCAGGAGTTAGTAAGCTCTATCATGCTTACAACACGCCTTGTGTTATAGCAACACTTAAGAAATTATTGCTCCATCTGCTCCCAGCTATCGATGGAACTAGATTCAAGATCAATGTCTAGTCGAAAACAATTCTAGTAAGAGATCAAACAAACTACTTAACAAGATAATCACCATATGTTCCATCATTATTACAAGTTTTGACAAAGTATGCGACATGTTGTTTCGAATTTCCCTTTCTGTCGAATTGCTGCAGCTTAAGTGGTGATAGCCAACATGTATTTTTAGGTTAGAAATTCTTTGGGAATACAGCTTTACATATGTGAGCGGAGATTTTGATATGGACTCAGATTTATCTTTGATAGCCTCCACGATGAAGTCTTTCAATTGGTCAACGGGAATCAAACCTTTGGCAGACACTTCAAACTCTTTAATCGTTGTTTCTTGTTTTGTGAAGGACTCTCATTTCTCTTGAGTTTCATGAAGCTTCGCACATAATTGATTGGATTCTCCTTCTTCCATATTCTCTATCATATTTTTCAACTTGGTAATTTGAACGTCTTGACCCTTGATGTTCTTGATAGGCCTTCAACTGCTTTTATCAAATTTACAAGTTGTTCTTCTATGGTAGAAGTTTCGATCACCATCATTTGCACAATTATCATAGAGGATGAAGAGTAATGTTGAACATCACAAATATAGAGCTTGGATTGAGAAGTGACATAAGCGAAGATCGAATTAGATCTAGTGCTTAAGACATCATCATTTTCATGAATGAAGGGATCATTAGACTGACATGTCGTTTTTGTGATAGCCTTAGTCGATTCAAAGTTCTTTCAACCACCTTAGAGATGTTGCTCCCTCGTTCTAGAACATACAGAGATGATATTTTTTCTTTTGGAGAAGATAAATTGAGAACATGAGATGACTTGGACGGTTCTTAATTCACTTGTTGTTCCCGTATTACAGCTTTACTCCTAATTCGGCCAACAATTTCCATGGAAATTTTCAAGTCATTTGTGGAGTTAACATCCTCCAAAGCATCGGATTTAGAGTCGATATTCATTATAGCCATAATGATATTTTTTAAATCTTGAAGAGAGAATTTAAATCCAATAGTTTTTACGGATGCAGATGCAGATGTAGATGCGGATCTTGAGTTGACCTTTTTGGAAGCCATCTTAGTGTTCTTGAATTTTGATTTTTTGAAGAGAAGAGATGAGAGGTAAAGATTGTCCTGTTGGGCGTGGCAATTTATTTGCAACAAATTTAAATAAATGGAAAATAAATCAACCATAAATAAAATATGAAGAAACATAATTTTATTGATAAAAGGTGCAGGTACAAATCTATTTATCCCTTGATTCTTCTCTCCTTAGATTTTCTCCATGATTCAAGGGCCGTTAATGGCATATTTCTCTAACTAGGATGATTTGGGTTTGGATGGATTCGAGGGTCGTTAGTGGCGTATTTCTCGAATTAACCAGGATGATTTGAACTTGATCTCCATGAGGGGATTTGTGGATCTTCTTGAAGTATATGATTATCAAGAAGAGTTTGACATATTTTGATCTCTTTATGAATATTTCATAACTTTGTAAAATTTTTGAGATGCCTTTTTAAGAAAATATAATGCCCTTTATATAGGGATGAATTAGGGTTTAGGGTAGAGTAGTCTCCAAGAAACCCTAACCGAAATAGGACTCGTCTTGTAGAGTCCTATAAAATTTTGATGTCTACAAATGCCTCCTAATTCATGGCTTGTCGGAGTGTAGATGTGATGAAACTCAAAGACAAGGTTTGAAGTACTTATTCTTCCACCTTTGCGATTTTGTGGCTTCAAATTTGCATAGTTGATTTGTGAGAGAAGAGATGAAGGGCATATTTGGTCCCACTGGGCATGCCAATTTGTAAGCGACTAAGTTTCGTTCCTGAAAAATAGCAATCAAGAAAGAAAAATAGTAACAAACAATGATATTTATATTAAGAATTTATGCGAAGGTTACAATCTTTATAAAATCTAATGAAAAAGGCGTAATCCTTTGATTCTTCTCCTCACGATCATCAACTCAAGAGCTTTGCTTTGTTCTTGAATCGACATAATACTTGTTGGAACTTTAGTACGAATGTGGTATGAAAATTTGCGGCTCACAACTTAGAGGCGAAGACTTCTTTGAATGCGGAAGACTTGCGCGCAGACCACCACTAAAGAGCAAAACTTTTTTATGTATTTCTACTTGTTCTTCTTCCTGTCTCTGTCTTTCTGGTAATATAAAGACCCCTTTATATAGGTGTGAGTTAGGGTTTGGGGGTATTTTGGTCTTTAAGTAATTTTAGAAGATCTTGGACTTGAAGAGCATGAGTTAGGCTCGTCTTGTCAGCTTAATAAACTGATCCAAATATAATTTAGACTTTATTTAAGTCATATAATTTTAACTTAAATATTAATCTAAATTTATTAACCAATAATTTGACTTGATCAATATATAATGAATATAAGAATTAATTCAAAATTTAATATGAATTTTTCAATAAAATTTCAGTGTCTACAGTTGTCTTTTATTTTCATCAAATCTCCATCTTATTTTTCTGTCAGTTGTCGTTTTGCAAAGGAAATTAGGAGGTAAAAACTCGCAAATATAAATTTTATTAGCAGAAAGCGAACAAATGCCCAGAAACGTCAGTAAGAAAAAAGATCAAATCCGTGTTTATACCGTGTATCTAGAAAATCACAGTTTTTTTATAGGAATACACAACCAGTGCTGGATAAAGCCTCCCCTCAACCAGTGCTGGATAAAGCTTGTCCCACTACAATTCATTTTTCACACTTTAGTCCCCAGCCTAATCTTTATTTGTTTCTTCCAACAGCCATCACCCAATTTGGCCTAGACTCTTTTTGGTGAAGGTATAAAGACTCTTTTATATTATCTTGTTTACATTCTTTCTAAATATATAGATGTTTACTTTTAAGGAAAAAGGATAAAAAAAAAAATACTCTTAGATTATTTGAAATGAATAAAAATATCTGATTTGATTCAAAAATGTCCTTATCGTCAATATTTAGGTCCAGAAATGCTTTTATTGTTATTTAATGGATCAAAAATATCCCTTTTTCAAATAAATATATTATTTATTTTCTTTTTGAACACATTGTTTTCCTAATAATATTTCTTTTATTACCAAATATTTATTCTACTTAAATTAGAAAAAAAATTAAAAAATTAAAAATATTTCTTATTTTATTATAATTATTTTTTATCGTTATTTGAATAAAATGTAATGATGGATTTATTATGATCTTATATATATGACATATATTATCCATTAAAAATTAGAGTACATGAAATTATTCTTTATTAATTGATAAAATGAGATTACGAAGAATAAAATAATTTCCTATATTTTTATTACTTGAAGTGGTTTGAAAGAAAAGAAAATAAGAATAGTGTTCCTTAAAAGTAATATTTTTATAAGGAACAATATTTTTTTAAAAAAAAAATATTTATTTGGAAAATGACATTTTTGACCCATTTTGTAACAATAGAGAAATTTTTGACCCATTAAATAACAATAAGGACATTTTTGGATCAAAATATTGACGATATTTTTGAACTAAATTATAAACAAAAAACCATTTTTATTCATTTTAAATAGTTTAATCATTTTCCCTACTTTTAATAGTGTTGAAGAATCAATGTAAAAGATGCGCATAACATAAAATCATTCGATTGGATACATATCGTAATTTTCACATATAATATCTTTATTTGAAAGACACTTACCAGCGTTACACTCTATATGGTTGTTTTTGCTTTTTCAGAGTAAATTCGAGTAATAAATAAAATTTTGATATTTAAAAATTACAAGTACCAATTTTTCTTATATATGAAAAAAAATACATTTTAAATATTAATCAAAGTGCATATTGTAATTATCTTAAAAAAATGCAAATGATACATAAATTGAGAAGTTGAAGTAACTATTTTTAATTTTGTGAATTTTAACCCAATTACTCCATATCATATTACCTCAAACATAAAATTTCAAAGGACAGAAATGGAACAATTGGTTCTTCTTTATAAACGTCAAACAGTCAGATTACGTGCTATAAATACTCAACTCCAGAATCATCGTTTGTCCACATTGCTACTAACTATTTAGTTCCTTCTAGAGTCTAGCTAAACTATTCAATTCCCTTTTAGAGTTGTCTGAAAATGGGATCACGTTACGAAGTTGAAGTAAAAATAACCTCAGCCAAAGATTTGAAGAACGTCAATTGGCGTTACGGTCATCTGAAACCGTACGCAGTTGTTTGGATTGATCCCAATGCTAAATGTTCCACTAAAGTCGATGAAGACGGAGACACTTCGCCTTATTGGAATGAAAAACTCGTTGTTCCTTTGAATTCACCGATCGATGAATCCATCTTGTACATCGACATCGTTCATGCTGGTAGCGCTGAAGAGGACACCAAGCCTCTCATCGGATCCACTAAGATTCCACTTAGCGAAGTCGTTGATGATGTTGGTATAGGCGGTGAGCTGGAGCGCGCGCTCCAACTCAAACGCCCTTCTGGCCGACCACAAGGAAAGGTAGAAGTGGAGGTTACCGTAAGAGAGCCACGCTACCGTCCGCGGGATGCGTATTATGCACCTCCATACGGTGTGCCTCCTCCGGCACAACCTTATAATTACGGCGGACTTTATGGCGCTCCACCGCCCGCAGGAAGTTACGGGCAACCAGCATACGGGGTGCCGGCAGCGGGAAGTTATGGACAGCCAGCATACGGGATGGGAGGCTACGGGCAGCCAGGTGGTTACGAAGAGGAGAAGAAGAAGAGCAAATTTGGAATGGGTACAGGATTGGCTGTGGGTGCAGTAGCAGGGGCATTGGGTGGACTGGCGATAGCAGAGGGTATTGATCACTTGGAGGACAATATCGCCGAAGACGCGGCGGCGAAAGTGGAGGAAGATCTCGCCGACGATGATGGTGATTACGGCGACGATGACTTTTAAGCTTCCGTTAAGTTTCTATATAGTAATATTCTTACAGTATTTTTTGACGCCAATAAAGTCATTAAGTAGAAAATATCCAAGGGAATAATGAGAACATGGAGGCAGAAACTTATATTCCAGTAAATCATTAATTTTAGGTTATCCTCCACCCCCCCCCCCCCCAAAAAAACTTGGATGCTATTATGCTAAATGTGAACCTGGTGTGATGTATTGTGAAGAGTCTAATATATTGCAATGTTGTAGATGTATATCTTTTTGTGTACTAATAAATGTTTCAATTATATGTAAAACCTAACAATTTGAGATTCAAATTAAGCTGTTAATTTCATATGGGGCAATAATCTTTGTACTTCGAATCATGTCAAATTTCTTGGGCGTTGGGATAGAGGCAGTATAATTAGTTGATTATAGAAGAAATAGTTTTAGTCAAAGTTGATTTTTGGACTTAAAACAATTTCTTTATTTTATTAACCAATATAGTCTATTCAAACATTTAGAACAAAGAAAAAACATTTTATAATTTGAAAACCGAAGGCAACCTACCTCCTCAGGTTTGAAAAACCAAAATATTTTATTCATCCACACGTTGATTTGAAACCTAACATCAGCAAAAAGTTCGGGTCACACAAGTGGACATGGTGACCGGCCAAAACTTAGTATTTTTCCGTATTATATTAGTTGTCATTATTTTTTGTGGAAAATAAAAATATTATAATCAACCAACTCCCGCCTGTTCATTGGACTTTAGACTAAACATGAATTCACAAAAATAAGAGATATTGATGCTTGCACCTAATTAGCATAGTTGATATCGTTAATTAATATTTTTGCTTTCATTTAGGCCATTAGAAGTTGTTTGATTTGTGTTTTATCCGTTGCAAGTTTGGGGAAACTTGTCATTAATTAACAAAATAAGTGAGACTTTGAACTTTGATTCTTGCTTTCAAACCTGCTTTGAAAAAATGTGTTTTACCTGTCTGATCCATGTGTTGAGACAAATGTGTGATTGACAGAATTGATGATTTTTGACCAGCCACAAATATATTGTATTTTATGAAGAATACAATTATTTAATAAGTGATATGTGAGTTGGCATGATCTTGTATCATGGCATCGGATATCCTTCATTTGTTGTCGTGATATAGTTATTAAGGGCATATCTAATTATCGTAATATGTTAAGGGCATAGTTATGTTGACGTAATATATTAGGGACCTTGTACATGTTATTGTGGTATACTTTTGAGGCATAAGATATGCTTTTGTGGATTTGTCGCCATGTTATATTGATCTCTTTCACTATCGTTTATGACAAGCCTTGAGCGTGGATTGAGTAGATATATGTTGTGTACTTTTTGAACATTTCCTTGGACATTATTGATCATTATGTTATAAATATATCTTTGTGCATACCCTTTTTGTGTTCGTTGTGTGGTTGTATTTTTTTCTGACACTTGTTCTTGGGGCATTAAAGTAATGGGTCGAGAATTCTACTGGATTATATTATATATAGCTTACTCATTACCTGCGTGTTTATGCGGATACTGTTGTGGAGGGTGAGATTAGTGGTTGACAAGTCCACTAGTGTATATTCTGTTGCTAAGGTGAGCCTTAGCATTGTTCGTGGAGACTGTCCTTTGAGCTTTCTCTATTTTATATCATATATCTTCTTTCTTAGAATTTGCATGCCCGACGACTAAACTCATCTAATTTTGATAGATGCTTCATAATCTAATTATTGTGGAATTTGATCGAGAGAATTAGTATTTGAGTGATCATTGAATTAATAGATTGATTATGAATTTTGTTGGATTATATTCTCAATTTACTAATTATTGTTAATGCATTGTAGCACACCCCCCCTAAAACGTTGCATGTGGTGTTTAAATTCTTGACAAAAATGATATTGTTTCTGTATTTTGGGCATAATTCTTCATAGAATGGTCCAAATTAGATGATTCAAGTTTTTGAAGAACTCCGACATCATTCTCTACAACTTTTGTGTAGACCATAGCTTAAGATTCAGAGATTAAATAGGTCAAATAAATTAATTTTTGCAAGACTTGGTGTTGTGACCAAAAAAGAGTGTTTGTAGAAGAAAAATCATATTTCTCTATAGAATGATCCAATTCAGTTGATTCTTGAATGACATGAAAGGAGACTTCTAGAGCTACAATTCATATTTAAATCCTAATAGAAAGTTATCTTGTCCAAATGTAGCTCCGAAAAAGGGTATTTCGTAAAAAGAAAATTCATCTCACCAACCATAGAAACATCTAGATCCTTTGACATCACTCATGACATCAATAGCCCTCAATTTGACATCACCCATGACATCACAATCCTCCATTGAATTTTCAAGATTATTCTTTATAATTATTTTATTTATTGTTAGGTCCCTCGTTCACACCTATAAATACCCTCTTTATTTTCTTATTTTGTTCATTAAGCTTTCTTCCCTATTCGTAGGCGCATTAGCACATTACAATTCCTTGTGCTCTCATTTCTGCTATTTCTGTTACTATTTATTACTTTCTGTACTTTTCATTACTCTATTTTATCTATGACGCTGTCGTTATTTATTTTTCTATAGCGCCTTGAATTTCTTAACCTAATCTGACCCCCTTTTTATGCCTTTTATGCTTTTTTTGAGCCGAGGGTCTCTCGGAAACAGCCGTCCTACCTTGGTAGGAGTAAGGTCTGCGTACACTCTACCCTCCCCAGACCCCACGTTGTGGGATTTCACTGGGTTGTTGTTGTTGTTGTTGTTGTTGTTGTTCATTAAGCTTTCTCAATCAACTCTTCTTTCTATACACTTCTCAAATATAATTTTAGTTTTTAGTAGTGTAGAAATACTATTTCGGTGATTCATATACTCCGGGTAGTACAAAAAATACTCTAGCGAGGAGAAAAGGCTAGGGTTCAAGAGTGTTCATTGAATCCTTCAATTTTAAGTAAAATCTTCGGATTTCAGGTATATAAGGATTCAATGAGAGTATTCATTCCACTCTCATGCCTAAAGTATTTTTATTATATGATAAATTATGTTTATTTACCCAATTCTCTTCAAGCTTTACTCTAAAGTATGTGGGTGTTTATACATTGGTTCTTTCACCCATGGAGTCCAAAACTTTTTCAACTAAATCTCTTGATTTCAAGTAAGATTTTCTTATAGGTAATTCTTATTTCTACTTAATAGCATGAATCATGGTTAAACTAATGATTATTGGTCTATTTTAATACAAAATAATTTCACATGTATGGATTGATGGTTTGTAAATATTTTCTCTACTTAGTTCTTTAAAGGTTCTTCAAATTCATGGTGAGTTGTTTAAAGTATAATTTTTAATTGATGGATTTCAAAATATTTATGTATAATTTCATTTACATACATGTTTGAAAGTTGAAGTGATTTGAACCCATCTAGTTTTACTATGCTTTCAATGAAGTTTGACTTGAAGGCTTTTACTCTAAGTGAATGTTTATGAAAGCAGTGTCTATGATCAAAAGGGAGTCTTATGAAATAAAAGAATGATGAAATGCTATGAATGATGGATTCTTTATGCAATAAGGACAATTATTGCATATTTGAATCACCAAAGGTTTTAATGAGCTATTCCACCGAATGTGATGTTTTGAATTTTCAAGGTATATTTTATGACTATTTTAAAGTATTAAACTATTCTGTGGGATTGAATTAGCACCGAATGGGCATTGAGATAATATTCGGTAAGGGAATCCTAGTAGCAACCCCTTGTCTCATTAATTATATGCCAACATAGGAGCCCTTGTAGGCCTTTTTTTAAGGCTAATGGATCCACGAAAGCCCTTAAAGTTAAAGTTAATGAATGAATGTAAAGTTGACGGAGTTCTACCGTAGGCAAGTAGACTCTTCGGCCAACGTAGGGGGTTATGTTGGATTTCATGTAATAGCTCACATGCTCTTAATGTCAGTTATAATCAACTTCCCAAAAATGAACATTTTAAATGTTATTTACATGATTACTTATGCATGTATATTCCCACATATGTATGATTTTAAATGATATCTACTTGATTACTCATGCGTGCACTCATTTATGTATTTTATCTTATAAATGTCCTAAATATTTTACATTGTATTACATGCCTACATGCTTAGTGCATTTAAAGTACTAAGGCATACTTCTTTGCATACATGATATCACCATGTAGGGACCGGTGTTCCTCCTCGTTCTCCTCCACGTGGGTAGTTGAGATTTTATTTTAAGGCTACTTTTGGTGAGTTTCCATGTTTCGGGAATAAAACTCATTTGTCTTTCTAGTTTATGATATGTTGAGACATTTAGACACTTACTATGTCAATTTATTCTATTTTGATTGAGGGTGAGCTAGGGACTTTTTTTAGCTCTCGCTAAATCTAAAAGTTAGAAGTATTATTGGACATATGTAGGTTGAAGATTTACTAATTTGGTTTTCGCTTGTTTATTTATGGCCATTACCTATGCAAGGCTAAATGAATGCTAAGAGGCTTATTTGAGGTACTTTCGGGTTTTTCATTCGCTATGTCACTAGGCTTGGGTCGTGACATGCATTTAGACTTGCAAGTAATTGCTTTCATTGCTTATATAATTGATTAAGTGAATGAATAATTAATTCACCCGACATGAATATGGTGTTAGTGGGTGTCAATCATGTCTAGAAATATTGGGATGTGACCGACAAATAGCTTGTTGAAGAATTTTGGAGATTTTGAGGAATTTTGTCTTAGTTAGAGAATTGAAACAGAACTTTTGAAATTTTGATTTCATTTGAAGGAATTTTGAGGTCTTTCAAAAAAATTATGTTCAGTTATATATTTCAAAGCAAATCTCGTACTTTGATAAAATAACATGATGTATTGTAGAAATTTTGGGATCAATTACATATTTTAATATGATCTTCTGTAACGACCCAAATCTATCGTTAGCTAAGAGCAGAAAAAATTGTAGAGAAAATTTGTCTCATGGGCCCCATGATCCCGCAAGAGCGGGTAGACCCACCACAGCGGTGCCGCTCTTAGCTAACGATATGGTACCCTAGACATGGACGGCACTCGAAGAACATTGCTGGTCCCCAAGTGAACCACTTAGTCCAATCACACATTCATTCAATCATATTCTATTAGTGAAAGACTCAATTCACAAGAATACTACTCATAAATAAGGCTAAAGGCCAACCATCTATCCAATCAACAACTAGTAATAATGAAACTAGTCAAAATGAAACAAATCAACATCATCAACACTCTAGTCAATGAAGCCTCTATCAATAATCTGAAAGGTGTTAATGACAGGTTCATGGCTATCACAAATCAAATAAAAGAGAGCTAACTCAAAGCGAGAAAAGATAATTGTGGTATCCTCTGGAAACAGGTAGGACTCACCAACTAGCTGAAAGTTAATAGATCTTTAATGATGCGCCTGTTGATGATCTCTAGTACCTGTCTTTGCATCATAAAATGATGTAGGCTAAATAGCGTCAGTATGTGGAATGTATGAGTATGTAAAATGGTAGAATGAAACATGTATCAGGGTAGAATCAAATCAACTCAGAATCTCAACTCAGAAGAAGGAACAACTCAATCAAGATGTCCTAAGTCTAAACTAGAATATGATTTAGACAAGACCAATCATATACAATCTAATTCAAGACATTCCAATCCAACTCAGAGTACTATCAAGACCTATATAGGAGTTTCTCTTATCCGAAAATCATCACTTATGAGCCTGTGATAGTACAACAACCCGACGTTGTTGCCACGTTCGTCCATACCTTGCCAGGGTAAGAACTAATCAACAATCATGGGTCCATAAATAATCAAGTCCTATCATGTCAGCACAATAATTTTTGGAAAACATTCGACTTTAACGGTTCAATCCTCTTCTATATTTTGGCGACGAAGTTATTGGGTTCGAGTTATTACTTACTCTTACATAATTTAGTGCTCGATACTCCTCCCAAGACTCAACGCTCATAAAACTCTATCCAATCAGTTCAATCTAGTCATATCGACAAGTCACTTTTGGACCCTTATCCATTCATCAATTCTATCATAATTAAACCTCTTGACCGATCATACTATCCAATCACATTTTTCAAGAGTAGTTTAGATATGCATTTATGACAACCTTTAGGACTATCAATTCGTAAACTCTATTAATACTATCATCATGCTCACATTCCAATCATAATCAAACATTCACAATTTAAGGCTCTAGACTCAATCTTAGGATGAATACAACTTACTATCAATCAACATGCTACTAGGGTTTGAGTAACAAGTAGTTCAATTCATGTGTTCAAGGAATTTATTTGTAGAAAATCAATATTTCATAAAAAATCAGTAAAACATGTATATTTGTAAGACAATAATTTCTCAAGAAATATAATCATGGAGACTCAATCCGTTCACAATCAATATATCATAATCATGGGCACATGGAGGAATAAAATCCATGTTTTAGTTTAGCCGTACATACCTAGAATGAAGAACAATCACGAATTCGAAGACCTTACTCGAAGAGCTTGAACCCTAGTCTTTCTCCTCTTCTCCAATCCTCACTCTCAAATAATCTACGTGTCAATGAGAGAGTAATGCATTTAGGGTACTATTAAGGGACTCAATTTAGTCCTAAAACATCAGGGTTTTAGTCTAAGAAGGGTGGGAAAAAACCAATTTACCCTTCATTAAAAACTGAATATGGTCGTCTATAATTTGTAGGTACGACTCGTAAAAACTTCTATGGGTTATCCTCTTCGATCGTGGAATTTGGACTGGAAAAATTGAGGTCTACGACTCATGTCTACGAGTCGTCAAGGACTCGATGAGTCGTAGATTCAACTTGTCTGGCAGGTCCTCAAAAATCAGAGAAACTAAGTCTCTGAACTTTTCAACCATTAGTACGACTCGTATACTCTTCGACAAGTCATTAACTTGGCTCGTAGGAATGATATTCAAGGTTTGAAATTTGGCTAAGTGTTGGGGGTCTCTAAGAGTCATTTCTATGACTCATGATCCTTTCTACAGATCATCCTTTCAACTCGTAGCCAAAGTGCTATGGATAAGTTAAACCTCGACCCTACGACTCATTCCTATGAGTCATCGACTTCTCTACGAGTCGTCCATAGACTCGTTAACTCACTTCTAGACTTGGCTAGATTTAAAACCTCAATGCCATCACTATGAGTCCTTCCTACTTTCTGTAGGAGTTCCTACGACTCATAGCTTGACTCGCACACATAGGCACACTCATTTTTTATCAATCTTTCTCATGGTTTTCTAACTTAGTCTAGGCTAGAATAACACCGGGTGTTACAATATCTCCCTCTTAGGATCATTCATCCTCGAATGAAGAGTAAACCAATGATGGACTCGAGGCACAAATAACAATCAAGACTTAATCATTCAACCAATCAAATGCCCAAAATAGTTTACTATTCAAACTCAAAGATGAACATACCAATTCAAATCAAGAAAAGGGACATTACCTTCAACATTCTCATCGATAGGCACGAATAGATGTGGATATTTGGCTTTCCTATCTTCCTCAGTTTTCTATGTGGCTTCCTCAACAAATTGATTTCTCCACAAGACTTTGACTGAGGCAATCTCTTTGGTTCTCAATTTGCGAACCTAATGATCAAGAATTAGGATTGAAATCTCTTCATATGACAAGTTATCCTTAACTCCAATACTATCAATGTGGACTACCAATGAAGGATCTCCCAAGCACTTCTTCAATATTGAGACGTGAAATACCAGATGAATGGCGGCTAGCTTAGTAGGTAACTCTAACTTATAAGCGACACTCTCAATCCTCCTCACAATCTGGTAAGGACCAATGTATCGAGGACTAAGCTTTCCCTTCTTTCCAAACCTCCTGACGCCCTTCATGGGTGATACTTTCAAGTACACCCAATTATCCATCTCAAACTCTAAGTCTCTCCTTCTCATATTGGTGTTAGATTTATGGCAGTTTTGGGTTGTCTTTAGCCTCTCTCGAATAACCTTTACCTTCTTCATAGCTTGGTGAAAAAAATCAGGCCCAATAAACGCAATTTCACACACTTCAAACCACCCAATTGGTGATCTACACCTCCTCTCATACAAAGCTTCATAGGGAACCATTTGAATATTTGCATGATAACTATTATTGTATGCAAATTCTATGAGAGAAAAATGATCATCCCAATTTTCTCTAAAGTCAAGTAAATATGCCCTCAACATATCCTCCAATGTATGGATGGTTCTCTATGCTTGGCCATCTGTTTGGGGATAAAAGATTGTACTAATATTCACCTTTGAACCCAGTCTTTTCTGAAAGGACATCCAAAATTGGGAAGTGAATTGAGCTCCTTTGTCTGAGATGATAGACAAGGAAACCCCATGCAATCTGACAATCTTCTGAATATATAATTTTACATAGTTCTCTACGGTATCAGTAGTCTTAAGTGCCAAGAAGTGGGCTGATTTAGTCATTCTATCCATAATCACCCAAATTGAATCATGTTGCTTTCGGGACTTTGGCAACCCTGTAATAAATTCCATATTGCTCATCTCCCACTTTCATTCCGAAATCTCTATATTTTGAACTAACCCACATGGCCTTTGATGCTTAACTTTAACATGTTGGCAATTCAGGTACTTGGAAACAAATTCAGTTATACGTCTCTTCATTCCACTCCACCAATAGACTTTCCTCAAGTCATGATACATCTTTGTAGAACCAGGATGAATAGAGTATCTGGAACTATGTGCTTTAGCCATAATCCTTTCTCGAACATCATCAACATTCAGGACACATAATTTATTCTGGTACCTCAACACACCATCTCCCCCTTTGGAGAAAACCATCACATTTTGTTTGTGAACAGCTTTGTTCAACTGAAGTAGGATGGGATCTTGGTCTTGCTTCTCTTTCACTTCTGCCACAAGGGAGGATGCAGACCTATTCTGAATATTAAGTCTACCTTCATTATTCTTCTCAAGCTGAACTCCCGATCGAGCTAATCTATGCAACTCTTTAGCCAATTCTTTCTTTCCCTCATCTATATGGGTAGTGCTACCCATAGACAACCTGTTAAGAGCATCTGCAACAACATTAGCTTTACCTGGGTCGTAGAGAATGCTCATGTCATAATCTTTGAGCAACTCTAGCCATCTCATCTGTCTCGGGTTGAGTTCTTTCTGACTGAAGACGTACCGTAAACTCTTATGATCAGTGAACACATCAACATGCACTCTATATAAGTAGTGGCACTAAATTTTAAGAGCAAATACTATAACTGCCAGCTCAAGGTCATAAGTTGGGTAATTTATCTCATGAATCTTAAGCTGTCTTGAAGCATGGGCTATCACTTTTACCCTCTGCATCAACACACAGCCCAAACCAACTCTAGATACATCACAATAGATTTTAAAATCCTCTGTTCCATCGTGCAAAGTCAAAATAGGAGCAGTGGTCAATTTGGTCTTTAATTTCTGGAAACTCTCCTCACAAGCATCGGACCATTGAAACTTAACCTTTTTTGGGGTCATCTTGGTCAATGGTAATGATATGGATGAGAATCCCTCTACAAACCTTCGGTAATAGCCAGCCAAACCCAAGAAGCTTCTAATATCTGTTCGGGATGTGGGTCTGGGCTAATTTTTCACTTCCTCAATTCTATGGGTATCAACCCGAATACCCTCTTCAGATATAATGTGGCCTAGGAAATCCATTGATGCAAGCTAAAATTCACATTTAAAGAACTTTGCATATAATTCCTTGTCTTTTAGAGGATAACTATAAGATGGTAGGCATGCTCTTCCTCATTCTTGGAATAGACCAGAATGTTATCAATGAAGACAACCACGAACATAACAAGATACAGCTTAAACACTAGATTCATGAGATCCATAAAGGCTGCAGGTGTATTAGTCAACCCAAAAGACATAACCAAAAACTCAAAATGACTGTAACGGCTATGAAAAGTTGTCTTTGGGATATCACACTCTCTCACTTTCAGCTGATAGTAACCTGATCTTAGGCTTATCTTTGAGAAACAAGTGACACCCTGAAGTTGGTCAAACAAATCTTCTATTCTAGGGAGAGGATACTTGTTTTTTATAGTGTTTTTGTTCAGTTGCCTGTAATTGATGCACATTCTAAGGGACCCATCTTTCTTTCACACAAATAGGATAGGAGCACCCTAAGGTGAGACACTCATCCTAATAAATCCTTTATCTAACAAGTCCTTCAACTGCTCTTTTAACTCAATAAGAGCCATTCTATATGGCGGGATAGAGATAGGCTGCGTAATGGGAAGGACATCAATCCCAAAGTCGATCTCCCTATCAAGAGAGACTCCGGGCAAATCCTCAAGAAAGACTTCAGGAAACTCATCAACAATCAAAGCTGACTCAAAGGATAGAGACTCAACACTATCATCTTTTACTCGCACGATGTGATAAATACACCTTTTCGAGATTAACTTCCTGGCCTTAAGATAGGAAATAAATTTACCCTTAGGCACGACAAGATTACCCTTCCACTCTATGACAGGCTCATTTGGGAATTTGAATTTAATAATTTGAGTCCTATAATCAATAGAGGCATAACAGGCATAAAGTCAGTCCATACCAAGAACCCCATCAAAATCAACCATGTCCAACTCAACTAAGTCAGTCAGGGTACCCCTGTGATATGTTGATACAGTACACTCACTATAGACTCTCTCAGCTAAGACAGAATCACCAACATGAGTAGATACACTGAAGGGTTCTTGAAGACAGTCAGGAATTTTATCAAATCTACTAGCCACATAAGGAGACATAAAAGATAGTATGGCACCCGGATCCATCAAAACATAACAGTCAAGAGTAAAGACTCGAATCATACTCGTCACAATGTCTGGGGAGTTTTCCTGATCTTGGCGACTACTTGTGGCATATAGATGGTTTGTACCTCCACTCGTACCTGAAGTAATGCCCCTCTAATTACCTCTAGCCAGTGTACGATGGTAGATGACTGGCTCTGTTGCCCTATGTCATATACTCCCTCTGAAAGTGGCCCACTTGGCCACATTTATAACAACCATCCTTTCCCTCTCCGCACTCTCCTAAATGGAGCTTATCGCCTAGCCACAGGGTGGTTTTCCCTTCGAACCTTAAGCAATACTAGCCTGGAATTGAGAGACATGGCCTTGAGATTCTAGTGAATCTGTCTCTGCTGATCATACCTATTATGTGGCACAGGTGCACTTGCCGCATAAAGGGGCATAGTTAGAAGACCTCTTCTGAAAAAAAGACTTGTTGCCCGTGCTCTGCCAATGTTCTCTATCATGTCCAACTGATTTTGCCTTCTTTCTCAAATGCTCCTCCTTGACTTTCTTTTTCTCATCCTCTACCTGTTGAGCATACACCATTAATCTAGAAATATTCATATTAGAGATCAACAATAATGCTTTGCACTCCTTCTTCACATGTTTTCCTAATCCGGAGATAAATTTCCTCATCTTGATCTCATATCTGGTATCATCTCTAGAGCATATCTGGACAGCTGGATAAACTTCAGACTATACTCCTTAACTGTCATACCCTCTTGTTTCAAATTTATAAACTCTTTTACTTTCTCTTTCCTTAATTCTTTGAGAAAAAAGTAATCAAGGAATGCTCCCTCAAACTTATCCCAATTAGTAGGCCTTGCATCCTCACCTCTACTTTCTTCTCATTGGTTATACCAGACATTTTCCACATCTTTGAGCTGATAAGATACCAACTCAACCCACTTGATCTCCATAGCATGCATCACTTTTAGAATCTTCCATATCTCATTAATGAAATTCTGGGGTCCTCATCAACCTTAGAACCTGTGAAGATGGTGGATTCATTCTCAAAAAGTCTCTAATCCTCATGGAAGTAGACGGCTCTTGATAAGTAGAGTTAGAGTTAGTGAACTCTGGCTACCATTACGGCCAGCTACCAACTGAGTGAGCATATCAATCGCTCCTCATAAATCTGCCTTTGAAGTTGGTGCAGGCTGAGTAGTAGGAACTTGAGGTGCCTCAGTAACCTTGCAAGTCGGCCCCTAGTCCTCAGTGGGGGAATCTCTGACTGTGGAATCTCTGTGTTGTCAGCATTCCTCTGGCTGGTGGTACGTTTAGGAGGCATTGTCTGCAATATACAAATAAATGAATTAGGAAAGAGCTTTCATAGAGTTAAACTCTATCACACGAACTCAGAATATAAAAAAGTAAAATAATTTCTAATGTCTTATAGCCTCCTGATTATAAGTGTGATGTACAACACACCCATAAGCAAGAATCTACTAGACGTGGCTTCATAGACTCCCTAGAACTCTTGAACTCTGCGCTCTGATACCAAGTTTTTCACACCTCGAGAGGGTATCGTAGACGTGACCGGCACTCGAAGACTATTGTTGATCTCCAAGTAAACCACTTAGTCCAATCACACATTCATTCAATCACATTCTATCAGCAGAAGACTCAACTCACAATAATACTACTCATAAATAAGGCAAAGGTCAACCATCTATCCAATCAACAACTAGTAAGATGTAATGACCTTGAGGGTAATTTTCGAAAATTTGTACAAAACACGTGTGAACAGTAACACGCGTGAACAGTAACCTTTTGGGCAGAAAATGCCCCTTTCTTCCCATTTCAATATTTTTCATTATTTGTTTGAGTTCTTGAACTCCTTGAGGTGATTTGAGAAGAGATTTTCGAGGCAAAGTGTTGGATAAGTGATTTTTGACCTAAATCCTTCCTTTTTCATTAAGTTTTTGATGATTTTAACTCTTAAATTTTAGTTTCAAACCCCAAAAATCTTTATTTCTTCCCTAATCCAAATTTAAGGAAAATTATGATTTCCAACTCGTTTTGAGCTCTATTTTTATGGGTTTTTCAACCATGAGTTCCTTATTACCAATAGAATGGGATTGTTCAATAAATTTCCAGATTTGACCCTTTTCAAAAATAGTTAATTTTTGGACCATTTTACCCCCGGTTCCGAAATCTATCAATATGGGTGTCATTGGACTCCTTGTGACGTGCATGTTTCATTGTTGATAGTGGGTTTTCATTCCGAGCGCTGAATTCGAGAGTTGCTTGTCTGGTGGAGGTATTCGAGTGCGGTTTCGGCAATTGAGGTAGGTTTGGCTATCTTTCTTTGAGATTGAGATGGGGTAATTAGTCATTCATATGTTATAGACTTTGGGATGGGGTTGTAGTATGAGTTGAGAATGTTATATATATTGTGATATCCGTGTGGAGGCTTATTTATTAATGTGTTGCCATGACGGGGTTTATTTGTATTACATAGCCCGTGTGGGGCCTTATTTGTTATCTTATTTGCTTTGAGAGCATGTGAATTATGATTTGCCTAAGAGAGAGGCTTGAGTATATTATTTGACTTGTGATGCCGCCTGAGAGATTGAGTTGGGGGTTTTGAGCATACTTAAGTATTGAAATATTGTTGAGAAAGGGGTGAATATTTAAATGAAAGTGTGTTCTTCCCGTTACTATTTATTGGGGGTAAATATCATGTATAGGTTAAGTTTTGAGAACTTTGAACCTTATACCACATGTGAGTTGATTATTACTTCCATGCATATGTGATTTGATGCATTCATCCTCATTCATCATATCATGAAACATGGGAAGTTGAGAAATATGGAAATACTTTTTGAGAAAGAAAATGAAACACCTTTAAACCTTTGTATTTTGAGTCCCTGACCGAGGCAGTTTTCCGGCAGGGTAGTGGATGCATTGTGATCCTAACCTTTGTATCTTGAGTCCCTGACCGAGGCAGTTTTCCGGTAGGGTAGTGGATGCATTGTGATCCTAACCTTTGTATCTTGAGTCCCTGACCGAGGCAGTTTTCCGGCAGGGTAGTAGATGCATTGTGATCCCTTGACCACAAGGAGGTGGCAAGGATAATGAGATATTATGATTGAGGTATATGGTCTGCGAGACCCCCATGGGTCCTGCTTGGTAGCACAGCTCGGCAGGTGTATACGACAGGCTGTGCGACAGTCTTGATTCCACCGTACCACCACATCATTGCATCATCATATTGCATTGCATTGACATTTGTGCTGCTTGAATTATTTGATTAATTGTGATTATGAGTTGTTATTATGGGTTTACTTTACTTGTGCCACTATATATATAAACTGGCGGCACCGATGTCGAAGTGGGACTTTTCTGTATGCAGGTGGAAGCATTCCTTAGTTTATTTCATAGGTTTGATTAATTCCTTATACTCAGTCAGCTAAAACCTACTGAGTACATGTGAATTGTACTCACCCCTACTTCTGTGTCCCTTTTTGATGCAGATACTAGTCGGGGTACCCCACGTGGCAGTTAATATTCTAGCGGATTGTGTATTCTCAGATTAGTGGTGAGGTCCCAGAATTCAGATCATCACTAGTCTATCTTTATTTTTCAGTCTTTTGTACCATTCAGAGACTTATGTTGTATCTTCAGATTCGAACCTTGTATTAGATTCTCTTTATACTTATGACATCAGGTTTTGGGATAATTTCTTCATTGTTTTTTTTTTCTTTTTATTTAAATCGTGGAATCATTTTTCCCTTTGGGAGTCTTGTATGAGTTTTATTTTTAGGGTTACACATCAGATTGGGTTTTGAGATATGTGACATCATGACCTCAGTTTTTGGGTCGTGACAATTGGTATCAGAGCACTAGGTTCACCGGTCTCATAAGTTAAAGAACAGGGTATCTAGTAGAGTTTTGCAGATCGGTACGTAGACGTCCGTACTTATCTTCGAGAGGCTACAAGATACTTAATAGAAGAAACTCTTTCCTTTGATTCCTTTCGTGCGAATTATTCATATTAAGTGTTGTATACCTCTAATCTATTCCTTCCGCATTAAAAGTAACTGTCGGGTTTGAAATAGCGGCTCTTGCTTAAGGATGATTTAGTGATGCCCATTCGAGCCTGATTATGAGTATGAAGATGTGGAGCAACAAAAAAAAAGTATGGAAAATGGTCGGTTAGACTTTGACGGTTAGATTTCAAATTTTAGATATCTAATTAGCCCACTTTGGATTCCTTTGAGATGTGTGGTTCCACCTATGTCTTCTAGCATTGCTATGTTTACTTAGGAGCAAAAGAGATTTGGAGAGATTCGTCAGGGTATTGTCTCCCAAGTTTGAGGTTATCACTGTTGAGAAGGCTTATATCTTTTTGACCAAGTGTCAGGACAGGTTGTTCAAAATCGGGTATCTTGAAGGCACAATGAATGTCTTATTTCTCTTTATAATTGCGGGAATGGCTAAGAAGTGATAGAGGTCTGTTCTTGCTCATAGACCTATCGGTCCTCCTATGATGAGTTGGGAGTAGTTTACTTGGGTTATTTTGTTATAGTGAGTTTGAATAAGGGGAAAATGTGTGATTCTTCTTCTATTCAGCTAGGATCACAAGTTGTCTGCAATACACCAGTTTTAGTTGTTTGAGGTGCTTCATGGAGAACTCGAGGTGGTGGTTGTAGTGGTTCACAGGCTAAGGGTGACCATTAATTATGCTATGCTATACCAGGTAAATTTGAGGCAGAGGCCTCTAATGTGGTTATTACATGTATTGTTCTGGTTTGCCATCATTTTACGTTAGTATTATTTGAACTAGGGTCTACTTACTATTATGTGTTGACTTATTTTGATGTGTGTATTGATTTTATGAGTGATCTTCTTGCTGTTCCCATTACTAATTTTACCCCGATAGGTGAACTTTTAGTGGTGGATAGAGTATATAAGGAGTGTGCAGTGATATGTTTGGGTAGAGAGACCCGAGTTGACTTGATCTTATTAGACATGCTTGATTTTGATGTGATACTGGATATGGACTGGTTATCTCCTTATCATGCTATATTAGATTATTATGCAAAGACCGTGACCTTAGCTTATCCCGGTTTACCTAGCGTGGTATGGAAAGGTAATCCGAGTTCATATCCTAAGGGGGTGATATCTTATATTCGTGCTCATCGTTTGATGGATAAGGGTTGTTTGTCTTATTTGGCTCATGTACGTGATCTCACCACGGAATCATCTTATATAGAGACTACGAGGGTGGTGAGAGAGTTTATGGATGTATTTCCTACAGACTTGCCGGGAGTTCCTCCTGACCGTGATATCGATTTTGTGATTGATTTGGAGCATGATACTAAACCCATCTCTATTTCTCCTTATCGGATGGCTCCGGCAGAATTGAAAGTGTTGAAAGAACAATTGGAAGATTTATTGAAGAAAGGGTTTATTAGACCTAGTGTATCACCGTGGGGTGCACCAGTTTTATTTTTGAAGTAGAAAGATGGTACTATGAGGATGTGTATTGACTATCGACAGTTGAACAAAGTCACTATCAAGAACAAGTATCCTCTCCCTTGCATTGATGATTTATTTGACCAGCTTCAAGGTGCATCGGTGTTCTCAAAGATTGATTTGAGGTCGGGTTACCATCAGTTAAGAGTTCGGGAATTTGATATCCCGAAGACTGCATTCAGGACTCGTTATGGGCATTATAAGTTTGTGGTTATGTCCTTCGGGTTGACTAATGCCCCAGCTGCTTTTATGGGGTTGATGAACCGAGTATTTCGACCTTATTTGGACTCGTTTGTGATCGTGTTTATTGATGACATCTTGGTTTATTCCAAGAATGAGGCGGATCATGTTAGGCACCTGAAGACAGTCCTTCAGAGATTGAGAGAGGAGAAGTTGTATGCAAAATTCTCCAAATGTGAGTTTTGGCTTGAGTCTGTGACATTCTTGGGTCATATAGTGACCAAGGATGGTATTATGGTTGATCCAGCCAAAGTTGCAGCGGTTCGTGATTGGGTTAGACCTACTTCGGTTATCGAGATTCAGAGTTTTATTGGGTTGGCAGGCTACTATCGTTGGTTTGTTCAAGGATTCTCTTCTATTGCAGCCCCATTGACTAGGCTAACTCAAAAGAACGTGGCATTTTAGTGGACTGATGAGTGTGAGGCGAGCTTTCAAAGGCTCAAGGAATTATTGACTTCAGCACCTATTCTAGCCTTACCCGAGGAGGGCGTGGGATCGCAATTCATTTTCTCAACTATTTTCTCTCTCTAACATCTCACTAGAAAAAAAAGCTCTCAAAGAAGACTAGTTTTAAGCTTATGGCTACCAGGGAGCCGGATCCACCTCCGGACCTCCAAAAAATTCGTTCAAAAGACAGAATCGTAGGTATCGACGAGACGAATCCAACACAATAGGAATCGTCTCAATCGGACATTCGAAGCTTCGGGAATGTTGAAAAAATAGCAGCGATCACTGTTCAACATTCTGCCACTGATCAAGGAACCAATTCTAAGTCAACTTCTGTAATTTGTATTGATAAACCATCAATTGGGGATGTTAGAACAGCATCCCAGCCACATCATATCAAAAATCCAAGGGATTTCACCGTGGAAATTGAGAGAAATCCAGGCGCAACAGTGGGACGAAACTCCGGCGAAATGCCGGCCACTCGAACTGCAAATTCGATGGCCTCCGATGTTATTCGAAGTGGCGAACCATCTGGGGTTGGTAGTGTACCCCCAGGCGCACCTCATACTAAAAGCCCAGCTCCAATGGGTGACGGCGTCGCCGGTGACACACTGTTGAACTCCGACGTCGACGTTCCGACGACATTCGAGATTCAAGACCAATGCCATCTTGTAGAGGAGATCAATACGAATACAACCATCCAAAAATCGCCGCCATACACAAAGCCAAACTCGTCGAATATCAATTTGAAGAATTCCGGCGGTGAAGTGATTTCCAATTGTGGCAGCGTCGCCGCGTCTGGTGGCGAAAATACAAATTGTTCTGGGGGTTTGGTAGACTATCTTACAAGGAACACAATGAACCAAAAAGCCCCATCAGCAACAACACCTATCTCCTCCAATTTGGAAATTAGGGTTCCAATCCAACCTGCCGGAGGTGGCGCAGCGGCAAAGCTCCAATTCCAAAATTGGCAATTCCAACCTGTTCATCTTGAAGAGAGGAGTCCAGAAACACAAAAAGCCCCTTCAAGTATGGTCCCTATCAATTCGAATTTATCAATTAGGGTTGCCAATTTGAGTACTAACATTGGCAGCGGCGACACCGGAACACCGGCGATCGGAAAAAATGTTTCTAGTTTGAATAATAATACGCACCAATACAGTATCCATCAAAAAAATTTAAATTCAAGAAATGACTATCCTAACACACCAAATGCCAATACTAGAATTGAACCTAACGTAAAAATCACTGAAAACACTCATCCGGTGAACGCCCAAAGAAATTCTCAAGGTATTACTAATCCCCATATCAGTACGAACGTTTTAAACCAAACGCCACAATTTTTAGACACCTCTAACTCAAATTCCAAATTTCCATCTTGTGATAATAAAGTCGAAAACAGTCTTTTAGTGCCCAAAAATGTTTCCCCAGATAATCCTAGCACCTTAACTAATCCTAAAAGTACCAAATACCCTCCCAATTCAGACTTCCCTCTAATATCTTCTAATTTCCAAAAATACGACCCAAAAAACTCTAGAAATCCGGTAGTGACCCTAACCCCCAGTGCGCTACCTCCAAAGACCAAGCCCCCTATCAACCAACCGGTCACCACAAATCACCCTCCGCCCCCTATAGCAAAACAATCCATGGCCACACGGCTGAGAGCTACACAAACTGAGAATACTACCAAAATTGACCTTACAACCCCAAAAAGAGTAATGAAATAAGGTTGTCCTGCTATTATGTTTAAGAGAGAGGACTACATGATTAAAATGGCAGAATCATGTAAGTACACCCTCATAGGCAAGTTCTATAGCCCAATGCCCAAGATGGAGGTCATTCGAAAGAAATTCATTGCCCAAACAGAACTCCGAGGCAAGGTCAAGATTACGCATTTTAACTCTAGACATATATATATTGACCTGAATAACGAACACGATAGAGCTACTGTCTTAGATAGCAAGCGCATGTACATTGAAGGTGTCTTTATGAGATTTCAAGTTTGGACTCCTACCTTTGATCCAAACTATGAAACCCCCATTCTCCCTGTATGGGTCATACTCCCGGAGCTCCCATGGTATTGTTTCCATAAAGAATTTGTTACGATTTTGCTGGAGGATGTGGGACAAGTATTGCACTTAGACATGGCCTTCATGCAAAAGACGAGGGGTAGCGTAGCAAAAGTAAAAGTCCAAATGGACATCACCAAGCCTAGAATCCAAAGTGTGTGGATTGGCTTTGACGAAAATGATGACCCAAATGGGGAAGGTAGATGGCAGGATATCGAATATGACGATATACCACTTTATTGTACTTATTGTAAACACCAGGGTCATACTCCTCTAGCCTGCCCAGTCAGCAGACGAGATGCAGAACACAATAAGGCCAAAAACAAGGAAGAAGAGCCAAAGAAAGATGAGTCGACAAAAAACACAGGTATGATCTCTTCTCCGATTGTTTTAACTAATATTGTAAGTGTCAAACAACAGGTACCGATACAAGAAACAACCACCATAACTCAAGGAGGAAGAAACAAAATACAGGAACACTCAAATAACCAGAACAGGAATCAAGTCCCAAACAACCAATGGCAAACCCAAAAGAGAAAAAAATTCAAAGGGAAGACCCAAACCGTACAAAACACCCAAAAGATACAAGGCAACACTCAACAGGTATATAAACCCACTCAAGTCAGAACTACAGGTATTGATGGTAATACTGTCACTACGACCAGCGTAATTCAAACTGTACAGAGCGAGCATCGATCAGGTATTGACTCAATGCTCCCAATCCCCCATGGCTCCCCCTGTAGTCGTAATGTATTGAATGTTTTAACTGCTGCTGCTGAAGTAGTTAATAGAGGTGAGGATGGTGGGTTTCAGGAGAAGCCAATTAACTTGTAGGATGGGGTACCGAGAGGGGGGGTTATGTCTCATGTTTTGCATGAGAACCGTATGGTTGACCCTAGGAGTGACTCTAGAGCTCCTACTACTATTTCATATATTTTTTCAGCTGCTAAATTAAACGAAAAGAATGTGCAAAATAGGGGCACAGAGTTGCATGAACTGGAACCTGCAGCTTCTCCCACTTTCAATCTAGAAATGGGCAACATTACAACTCCAACTCAGTCTACAAATCTGCAAATCTTGGAAGAAGTTGCACCTGTTAACTCAAAGGAATCCTTGGAGGAAAGAGCAGGTATTATCTTGAAGGACAATGCAATGCATGTTGACAGAAGGGATGTTGATATGCAGCAGCAACAAGGGTACTATCAAGTCCCAATTCAAATACACAACCTGCATTTTCAGGGAGAAAACTCAACCCCTACACTTCATAACATGGATCTTCCTACAATTACTCAGCCTAATGACAACACAGATGGAAAACTTGACACTACCAGTCATACCACTCCACTAGGTTTTATGGCCAAAGAACTAGGGTCTGTAGCAAGAACTAGTGTCACAGGGTCTAATGAAAAAAAGAATAAACTGAGCAAAAGGAGAAAGGATGCATTAAAAAAAAGAATAGAAGAAAGGAATTTGTCTCACGAGGAACAAATTCCTCTGGTAGTAGACAATGTGAAAGAACAACATCCTAACCTTGGATGCCAACAATTTGTGCTGGAGGATGACCAAGTGGGGATGGATATTACACCCTTGCAAACTCAGTACAACCACACACCTCCTCAACATCCTGCAAGCAGAACTGCAGAACAACACACACAATCTCTCCCCAAATGCACCCTTAATACTAATACTAATATAGAAGTCCCTCCTGACCTGGATGAATATGCAGTTATTGAGTCTGAAGATGAGGGTGACTATGAGGACCAACCCTTGAAGGATCTAGATGAGGAGGATGCTGCCAGTGAACACTTAAACAGACCCTTAGGTACATCCTACACAAATGAGTATGATGATGAGATTCAATAAATAGCTAACTCCCAAGGTTTGTCCCCTAGAGGAATTCATAGAACCAGTCACAGTAATAAACCCATCAGTCCAACTATTTCTGCTCACACAAGTAGACCTCACACTAGGCTGTTCACTTCCAAAAACTCTCAATGATTAGTACACTATGCTGGAATGTGAGGGGTATTAATACCCAAGGAGCCATGGAAAGACTTAAATCTCTTAAGAGTATCCATCAAATTCCCATTATTGCCATCCTAGAGCCTTTTTCTGATAGCATTCAGATTCAGTACTTCAGAAATCAACTCAACATGGACCATGCTATTAGTAATCCAAATGGTAAGATTTGGCTCTTTTGGACCAAGGATGTAGACTGTAGGATATTGGAAAATGAGGAGCAGTTGATTACTTTTGAATTTAATCATATAATGAATCCAAATCAGTTCATAGTTACCTTTGTATATGCAAAATGCAAAGATCACCTCAGAAGACCTCTGTGGGATAGCATGCTACAACAGTCAGCCACCTCCCTTCCATGGTGCACATTAGGTGATTTCAATGTTATCACAGACCCTCAAGAAAAGTTGGGAGGTGTAACTTACAATATGAAAAAGAGCCTTGAGTTCATCAGCATCATAGAAGCCTGTGGACTACAAGATCTTGGGTTTTGTGGTCAGAGATACACTTGGTCTAATCTAAGGGGTATAATTTTCAGAATCTGGAAGAGACTTGACAGAGGAATGGTCAATGATAAGTGGCTAGAGATGATGCCTCAGACTACCATTACTCATCTACCCTTTGTGGGTTCAGATCACTGCCCCTTACTGCTGGAGATGACTGATCAAAACCACCAACACACCAAATATTTCAAATTCCTTAACTGCTGGACAGAACAGCCATATTTCTTGGATACTGTTAGTAATTGTTGGAACAGGACCATGGAGGGTAATCCAATGTGGTGTTTCCATGAGAAAATGAAGAGGTTGGCAGCCACTCTTAGTACTTGGTCTAGATTGCAATTTGGTGATATATATGTCAAAGTTAAAGAATATGAAGACAAGACTAGACATGCAGAGGAAGAGCTAATCTCTAGTAATTCTGAAGAGAACAGAACAAAGCTCCATGCCATCAATGCAGAGTATATAAAATACCTGAAACTGGAGGAATCCATGCTAAAGCAAAAAACTCAGTTGCATTGGTTCAAAGAGGGTGATGTGAATTCCAAGTATTTTCATGCCTTGATAAGAGGAAGGAGGAGGAAATTATACATCCATAAGATCTAGAATGAGGATGATAATTGGGTACAAGGTGAAGAAAACATAGCCAAAGCTGCATGTGATCACTTCCAAGCCATTTTCACTGGTGAGGAAACACAAATTCAGGAGCATACCCTCCAATGTATTCCCAGGATGGTCACTGATGAGCATAACAGAAACCTGAAAGCTATCCCTACAATGGAGGAGTTGAGAACTGTAGTGTTTTTAATGAATCCCAATTCAGCTGCTGGACCTGATGGAATGAATGGCAAGTTCTTCCAAGCATGTTGGAACATCATAAAAGAGGACCTCCTTAAAGTGATTCTATCTTTCTTCTGTGGACAAGCTATGCCTAAATACTTTACTCACTCTTGTTTGGTGCTGCTCCCAAAAGTACACCATCCTAACAAGCTCTCTGAGTATAGACCAATTAGCCTTAGCAACTTCACAAACAAAATCATCTCCAAACTCATTTCCCTTAGACTGGCACCTATCCTACCCAACCTCATTTCCCTTAACCAATCTGGATTTGTCAAAGGCAGGAACATTTCTGAAAATATTATGCTAGCCCAAGAGATTATACACCAGATCAAGAAGCCAAATGTAGGAGGCAATGTAGTTATCAAACTTGACATAGCTAAAGCCTATGATAGGGTATCTTGGTCCTATACTTGTCTAGTTTTGAGGAAAATGGGATTTGAAGAAGGTTTCATTGATATGGTATGGAGAATTATGGCTGATAATTGGTATTCCATCATTATTAATGGTTTAAGGCATGGATTCTTTCATTCCACAAGAGGCCTTAAGCAAGGGGATCCATTATCACCAGTTTTGTTTATCATAGGTGTTGAAGTCCTCTCCAGGCTCATGAACAATCTTCATCAACACCCCCAATATCATGGTTTCCTGATGGCTAAAAAGGGCCCTCAAATTAATCATCTCAGTTTTGCAGATGACATCATCATATTCTCATCTGGAAGATCTCATACCTTGAAGCTTATCATGGAGACACTACATACCTATGAGCATGCTTCAGACCAATTGATCAACAGAGACAAGAGTAACTTCATGGTACCCTCAAATGCCTTCAACTCTACTGTTAGAAGAATCAAGAAAGTTACAGGCTTCAAGCAAAAGAACAGCCCTATCACATATCTGGGGTGTCCTCTCTACATTGGTAGATAGAGGATCATCTATTATTCTGAGCTTATAGCTAAAGTTGTGGCTAGGATAGCTGGATGGCAGGCAAAGTTAATTAGTTATGGAGGAAGAGTTACTTTGATTAAGCATGTCATCCAAGCACTTCCTATTCACTTATTATCTGCTAGTTCCCCTCCTGCAACCACTATCAAGCAAATTCAAAGCATCACAGCCAATTTCTTTTGGGGGTGGAAGAATGAAAGGAGGAAATATCATTGGTCTTCTTGGAAGAATCTGAGTTATCCCTATGAAGAGGGTGGTATTGGAGTGAGACAAATATCAGATGTTGCCAAGTCTTTCCAATACAAACAATGGTGGATATTCAGAACTAAGAATTCCTTATGGAGTGAGTTCCTCAAAGCTAAGTACTGTCAGAGGTCAAATCTTATAACCAAAAAATGGCATACAGGACAGTCTCTGATATGGAAGCACCTCATGAAGAACAAGCACAATGTTGAGCCTCACATCCAATGGCAGATACAGTCTGGTTCTTGCCTCTTTTGGTGGGATAATTGGTTGGGAGTTGGCCCCTTAGCTAATTTCAGGTCTGCCAGTAGTAGACAGAACAATACTAAGGTGTCTTCTTTCATGATTAATGGTCAATAGAATACAGAACTGGTCTCTCAGAAAGCACCTCCTCAGTTTGTACCTAGCATCCTGGCAAGTAACATCAACTATCAGCCCCACAAACTTGATCAGGCCTCTTGGAAGCCTAATAGCAGTGGGGAATTTAGTTGTTCTTCTGCCTGGGAACTTATCAGGGACAAAAAGAGTAAGACAAGAATTAACTCTCAAACATGGCACAAACACATTCCTTTTAAGTGTTTCTTCCTACTCTGGAGAGCACTTAGAGGGAAACTACCTACTAATGAAAAGCTTATCAGCTTTGGAGAAGCCCCAGCCCAATGTTACTGTTGCCATAGAGCTGGTTTGGATACCATTGACCATATATTTGTTTCTAGAAACTTTGCCAGGAAGGTTTGGAGTGTATTTTCTGATTCTCTGGGTATTAGTAAACAATACACACCCCTTAGAAACCTAATGATGAGGTGGTGGTCCAGTAATTACAGTAATGAGGTCCATAAACTTATCCTATAAGCAACTCCAATCTTCATATGTTGGAACCTATGGAAAAATAGATGTGCCATCAAATATGGAGGGAAGCAGTCTAATATTACAAGAGTGATCTACTCAGTCTTCAAGGATAACTTCAACCTTCTAAGCACTACCTACTCCTATATCAGCTGGCCAAATAGCTGGAAGGAACTGTCCTTCTTATGGAAAAATGTACTAATGAAGTTAATGTTAGTACTGTCTACTGGAGGAAACCTTCAGCTCACATGGTGAAGTTGAACACTGATGGTAGTGCACTTCACAACCCTGGAAAAATAGGAGGGGGAGGATTGCTAAGGAACAATCAAGGAGATCTTCTCTTTGCTTTCTCAACCCCTTTTGGAGAAGGCACAAACAACCAATTTGAAATATTGGCAGCCATCTTTGGTTTGACTTGGTGTCTCCAATTAGGATATACTAAAGTGATCCTTGAAGTGGACTCTGAGCTAGTAATCAGATGGATAAAACACCTAGCTCAACAACCATAGACTGTCAAAGCACAACTCTAGCAGTTGTAGGACATCAGCCATCATTTGCAGGTATTCAAGTGCAGTCACACTTACAGAGAAGCCAACTTTACAGCTGATGCCTTATCCAAGCATAGCCACAAGTGCACTACTCCACAGATATATCTCACTAAGCAAGAGCTACCCAAAGAGGCAAGAGCCTACTTTGAGCTTGACAAACTGGGCCAACTTCAGAAGAAGAAGGCTTAAGAGAATCAAGAAGCCACCATGACCTTTCAGCCTCATTGGTCCAACTTACTCTTCAAATTACATATTCTATGCATAGCTTTAATCAATTTGAAGGTTCTATAGTTAGGACCATGGTAAAAGGGAACACCTCCCTTGTTTTATGCTTTCTTAGAATAACCAAATTTCTTTTACAGGTTAGGATTAGAATAGAACCTTTCTTCTTTCTCTTTCTCCTTTTTGTCCTTGTACTTATATGTAGGTGCAAGTACTCTAAGGAGATGATCATGTGGAATGCTCTCCTCCTAAAGATAACTTGCAACAACATACAACTGAACAATTCCAATATGAAGGCACCAAGAAGCTGGCTACAAGGCAGCATGTGCAGGGTGAGTTGCAGCATATGGACCTGTCCAAAGGCCTCCAATCTTTGCAGGGTTGCAGAAAATACTATATTGACAAGGCCCAAGAATTTTCAGTCCAAACGGATATTTGGAGACGTTAGGCGAGCGACATTGAAAAATTCAGCTTTCTTAAGACTAAAGAGAGGGCCTTCAGTAATTTGGACCCTTCAACATGGGAAGCAAGCCTTCAAACTTTTCATGGATAAATAAAAGGATATATATGCAAACCTCATGAAGTTTCAGCTCAAACGGATAATTGGAGACGTTAGTCGAGTGACTTGGAAAAAGATAACAGTCTCCAAAGCTCTTACTGAGGTCCCTTCTTTATTGCTAGTTTGTGCAAGTTCTTTTTTACTTGGATTTGTTTGTTGTATTATTTCAGGTTGCTGGAGTGATATAACAACTTTCTTTAACAACAAATACATAGAGAAAACTTCAAATACAACTTCCACCACCCCTGCAACATCTAAGCTTCAGCAGGCTAAGATGTGTAGGGTGTGTTGCAGCATGAAGGCATGCACCAAGGCATCCAAACTTTGCAGGATTGCATCATATACTCTTTTGACAAGGCCCAAGAAGTTTCTGCTCAAACGGATGATTGGAGACGTTAGGCGAGCGACCTTGAAACAATCAGTTGTCTTAAGCCTAAAGAGAGAACATTTTGCTATTTGGAAGCTCCAACTTGGGCAAAAAGCCTTCAAATCTTACAAGTATAAAGAAAAGGCTATAGGTGCATACCTCATGAAGTTTCAACTCAAACGGATAAGTGGAGACGTTAGGCGAGCGACCTTGAAAATCCTAACAGGCTCCAAAATCCATGCTTTTCTGTTAGCCTATACAGGTCCTTCTTCTTCCTTGTCTTTATTTATTTGCTGTGTAGTTGCAGGTAGTTGGAGATATACACCAACATACTTTAACAACAAATACATAGAGGACACCACTGATACAAGACTCACCAAGACTGATACAAAAGGATTGTGCAGAACTGGAGGCTCCTCATGGTTTTGGTACTTGTTTGGTTGCCTGTATTCTGTTGATTGTTTTTGTCTAGGTGCAACAACTACTGGGGAGCCACACACAAAGAAGCTGAACCAGATCACAAGGAAGGGCATTTTTTTATGTGAAGCCTGCTCCAACAAGCTCCTTAACCTCTCCTACTATGAAAGCAACTTGGAGCTGCACACAAGCCTACAGCAGCCTATCTATTCCCCCCTATGCTACCTTGTGCAATCTCTTTCCTGCTGGTTCTTGTTTGTTTTGTAGCTGCAGATGGCAGGATGGATTCATCAACATGACTTATCAATACCTACATCAACACCTACATAGAGGACATCACAGATACAACCACCAAAACAAATACCTTCACTAAGAGGCCTACACAAGGACTATGCAGAATTGCAATTCCCTCCTGGTTTTTGTGTTTGTTTGGTTGCTTGTTTTTGTTTGAATGTTTTTGTTTAGGTACATCAACAACTGGGGAGCTATCCCATCAGAACAAGTTGGAGATGCTCACCAGGACTCCACAGAAGCAATCCCATAGCATCCACTCCAGCTTTTGGTTTTGCTCTTCCTCATCCCTTTATGTAGACCCTCTTTGGATCTGCTATAAGGGCTACAATAACCTGGGGCTTCGATGGAGCAGCACCTTCAGCTTGCCATCCACATTCTTTAACATCTCTAACAGCAACACACTCCAGCAACAACTCCACCAACTAGCAGCATACAAGGAACAAATACAAGTTAATAGTAATGGCTACAGCAGATTGCAGAATTCTTTGGTTGTGTGGTTTGTTGGTTTTGTTTATCTGTGCAGGTACTCCAAGAAGTTGAACCTGATCACAACAAAGTTGAACCTGATCACAACAGCCTTCCAAGATACATCAACAGGCCTTAACAACAACTACATAGAGGTCATCACAGATACAACCATCAAATCAAAAATCCCCACTAAGAGGACTTCATATGGCCCTTACTGGTTATTCTATTTGGTTGGATGTTTGTATTCTATTGATGGTCTATATGTAGGCACAATAGCATCTGGGGCACCTTGGCAAATAAAAGGCAATAACATGGAGACAGTAGCCTACCATGTTAGGAATTCATCAACACATCAGCCCTCCATCCAGGCCAATTTCTCTTATGAGATACCTGCAGCAACAATTCAGCATCACAAGAATCTTGCAGCTATTTGCTTTTTGTCTTTGGAAGCAACAAGGAGATGCATACAGGTCTGCAACAGCTTTCATATTTGTTTGGGTCCTTTGCTACTTCTTGTGCAGGTCTACAAAGCCTCAAACAAAGGAAGACAATAGACCCACATGCAGGGGCCTCATCTATTCCCTTCAGCAGTCCTTACATTCCGGATGCATTCCTTCCATTCATGCAACAGCATCCTTATATCCAAGACTATTGGAACCTCTTTATATTTGTGGGTGTGCAGGTACAGGAGTACCCCTGATCACCCTCGACAGCACTGGAACCATTCAAAATGCATGACACACTCTCCAACCAACTGCTCAAGTCAGGGCTGCACCACATACAAATTGCAATGTACACCTTCTCTGTCCCTCAGCTTCCTTAACAACAACAACCCCAAGGCTGCTGGCTGCTATGGCTCCATTTACTTCCTATCCTTTCATCCTCCTTAGCTGCTTCCTGCCTTTGATATGGCTACATAATTCCTTTGGACCTACTTGGTATGATATGGCTTAAAAAGGCAAAGATGAAGATAATTTTCCCATCCCATGTGAGATAGAAGTTTCGTATACTTGTTCTTCTTCAATGTAGCTATGTCTGAGTTGTAGCATATTTGAATAGGACTAGTGTAGGTTACTTTATTGTATTCTCATGGAAGGGGAGAGTCTCCCTCATTTATGCTTTCTTAGCCGATTTGTACTAGGAGAAGTCCTCTCATAGGTTTACTGCTTTCTAGTTATAGTTAGCCCCTTTTTTGTACCGGGGATGAGTTAGCCGACTTTAGTAAGTTAGCCGACTTATGAACCAACATAGGATCGGAGGTAAGGTTTTATGTCCCCCTCCTTGTATTTTTACTTTTGTTATTTATGTTAAGGCTTGGGGGTGTTGCTCAACCCCTGACTATGCATGAGAGGTGGGAGCCTCATGTAGGGTCTGTTCCCATAAAAAAAACCTGACTATTGTGTTTTGTGATGCTTCGGGAGTCGGTTTGAGTGGTGTATTGATGCAAAAAGGTAGAGTTATATCTTATGCTTCTCGACAGTTGAAGGTACATGAGAAGAACTATCCTACCCATAACTTAGAGTTAGCAGCGGTGGTGTTTGTTCTGAAGTTGTGGAGGCATTATCTCTATGGAGTGCATTGCGAGGTCTATACTGACCACCGTAGCCTTAAGTATATCTTTTCTCAGTCGAATCTGAACATGCGGCAGCGTAGGTGGTTAGAGTTATTGAAAGACTATGACATTACCATACTTTATCATCCGAGCAAAGCTAATGTGGTAGCGGATGCCCTGAGTCGCAAAGAATCTAGCATGGGTAGTTTGGCCTTTTTTAAGGCTGTGGAGAGGCCTTTGGCATTGGAGGTTCAATCATTGGCTAGACAGTTGGTCCGACTTGATATTTCTACACATCATGGTATTTTGGCCTTTGTGGAGGCTAGGTCTACTTTGATGGACCAGATTCGTACACACCAGTTTGAAGATGAAAAGTTGAGGGCCATTCGAGACAAAGTGTTAAGTGGTGAAGCAAAATCAGCCTCTCTTGATTCGGAAGGAGTTTTGAGGATTAATGGTCGCATTTGTGTGCCCAAGGTTAGTGAATGGTTACGTATGATATTGGAGGAGGCTCATTGTTCCAAGTTTTTGATTCACCCGAGAGTGGCAAAGATGTTTCATGACTTGAAACAACACTATTGGTGGTGTGGCATGAAGAGAGACATTATTGATTTTGTGGCTAAGTGTTTAAATTGCCAACAAGTGAAGTATGAGCATCAGAAACCGGGTGGTCCTATGCAAAGGATGCCCATTCCTGAGTGGAAATGGGAGCGTATCACTATGGACTTCGTGTCTGGATTACCCATGGCATTGGGTAAGTATGACTCTGTCTGGGTGATTGTGGATCGATTGACCAAATCAGCCCATTTCCTTCCGATGAAGACTAGCTACAATACGGATCAGTTGCTAGGATCTATCTTCGTGAGATTGTTAGGCTGCATGGGGTGCCTATATCTATTGTATCGGATCGGGGTTCAGTGTTCACCTCTCACTTTTGGAAGGCATTACAGCATGGTATGGGTACGCGACTAGAGATGAGTTCAACATTTCATCCCCAAACCGATGGTCAGTCCAAGCGGACTATTCAGGTGTTGGAGGATATGCTTAGGGCCTGTGTGATTGATTTTGGTGCCCGATGGGACCAACACTTGCCCTTAGCAGAGTTTTCCTATAATAACAGTTATCACTCCAGCATTCAAATGGCACCATTTGAGGCATTGTATGGTCGTAGGTGTCGATCACCCATTGGATGGTTTGATTCTGTTGCGGTTGATGCATTGGATACTGACTTACTTAGGGATGTTGTGGAGCGGGTACGTTTGATTCAGGGTCGACTATTGACAGCTCAGAGTCATCAGAAGAGTTATGCTGATAGGAGGGTTTGTCCCTTAGAGTTCATGGTGGGTGATTGCGTATGGCTTAAAATATCGCCCATGAAGGGTGTGATGAGGTTCGGAAAGAAGGGCAAGCTTATCCCAAGGTTTGTTGGCCCGTTTGAAATCCTGAGGAGAGTAGGTGGAGTGGCGTATAAGTTGGCCTTACCCCCTAAATTGTCAGCTGTCCATCCGGTGTTTCATGTTTCCATGCTTCGCAAGTACATACCGGATGAGTCTCATTTGATTTCTTATGATGCGGTAGAGTTGAGTCCGGATTTGACTTATGAGGAGGAGCCGACAGTTATTCTAGATAGGCGGCTTCGTAGACTCAGGACCAAGGAGGTCGCTTCGGTCAAGGTGCAGTGGCAGCATCGGCCTGCTGAGGAGGCGACTTGGGAGTTAGAGTCTGATATGTAGGCTCGGTACCCTCAGCTTTTTGAGACCCTAGGTACTTTATTTTATCTTATGTTCGAGGACGAACATCCTTTTTAGTGGTGGATATTGTAATGACCTTGAGGGTGATTTTCAAAAATTTGTACAAAACACGCGTGAACAGTAACACGCGTGAACAGTAACTTTTTGGGCAGAAAATGCCCCTTTCTTCCCATTTCAATATTTTTCATCATTTGTTTGAGTTCTTGAACTCCTTGAGGTGATTTGAGAAGAGATTTTTGAGGCAAAGTGTTGGGTAAGTGATTTTTGACCTAAAACCTTCCCTTTTCATTAAGTTTTTGACGATTTTAACTCTTAAATTTTAGTTTCAAACCCCAAAAATCTTTGTTTCTTCCCTAATCCGAATTTAAGGAAAATTGTGATTTCCAACTCGTTTTGAGCTCTATTTTTATGGGTTTTTCAACCATGAGTTCCTTATTACCAATAGAATGGGATTGTTCAATAAATTTCCAGATTTGACCCTTTTCAAAAATAGTTAATTTTTGGACCATTTTACCCCCGGTTCCGAAATCTATCAATATGGGTGTCATTGGACTCCTTGTGACGTGCATGTTTCATTGTTGATAGTGGGTTTTCATTCCGAGCGCTGAATTCGAGAGTTGCTTGTCTGGTGGAGGTATTCGAGTGCGGTTTCGGCAATTGAGGTAGGTTTGGCTATCTTTCTTTGAGATTGAGATGGGGTAATTAGTCATTCATATGTTATAGACTTTGGGATGGGGTTGTAGTATGAGTTGAGAATGTTATATATATTGTGATGTCCGTGTGGAGGCTTATTTATTAATATGTTGCCATGACGGGGTTTATTTATATTACATAGCCCGTGTGGGGCCTTATTTATTATCTTATTTGCTTTGAGAGCATGTGAATTATGATTGCCTAAGAGAGAGGCTTGAGTATATTATTTGACTTGTGATGCCGCCTGAGAGATTGAGTTGGGGGTTTTGAGCATACTTAAGTATTGAAATATTATTGAGAAAGGGGTGAATATTTAAATGAAAGTGTGTTCTTCCCGTTACTATTTATTGAGGGTAAATATCATGTGTAGGTTAAGTTTTGAGAACTTTGAACCTTATACCACATGTGAGTTGATTATTACTTCCATGCATATGTGATTTGATGCATTCATCCTCATTCATCATATCATGAAACATGGGAAGTTGAAAAATATGGAAATTCTTTTTGAGAAAGAAAATAAAACACCTTTAAACCTTTGTATCTTGAGTCCCTGACCGAGGCAGTTTTCCGGCAGGGTAGTGGATGCATTTTGATCCTAACCTTTGTATCTTGAGTCCCTGACCGAGACAGTTTTCCGGCAGGGTAGTGGATGCATTGTGATCCTAACCTTTGTATCTTGAGTCCCTGACCGAGGCAGTTTTCCGACAGGGTAGTGGATGCATTGTGATCCTAACCTTTGTATCTTGAGTCCCTGACCGAGGCAGTTTTCCGGCAGGGTAGTGGATGCATTGTGATCCCTTGACCACGAGGAGGTGGCAAGTATAATGAGATATTGTGATTGAGGTATATGGTCTGCGAGACCCCCATGGGTCCTGCTTGGTAGCACAGCTCGGCAGGTGTATACGACAGGTTGTGCGACAGTCTTGATTCCACCGTACCACCACATCATTGCATCATCATATTGCATTGCATTGACATTTGTGCTGCTTGAATTATTTGATTAATTATGATTATGAGTTGTTATTATGGGTTTACTTTACTCGTGCCACTATATATATAAACTGGCGGCACCGATGCCGAAGTGGGACTTTTCTGTATGCAGGTGGAAGCGTTCCTTAGTTTATTTTATAGGTTTGATTAATTCCTTATACTCAATCAGCTAAAACCTACTGAGTACATGTGAATTGTACTCATCCCTACTTCTGTGTCCCTTTTTGATGCAGATACTAGTTGGGGTACCCCACGTGGCAGTTAATATTCTAGCGGATTGTGTATTCTCAGATTAGTGGTGAGGTTCCAGAATTCGGATCGTCACTAGTCTATCTTTATTTTTCAGTCTTTTATACCATTCAGAGACTTATATTGTATCTTCAGATTCGAACCTTGTATTAGATGCTCTTTATACTTATGACACCAGGTTTTGGGATAATTTCTTCATTGTTTTTTTTTTCTTTTTATTTAAATCGTGGAATCACTTTCCCCTTTGGGAGTCTTGTATGAGTTTTATTTTTAGGGTTACACATTAGATTGGGTTTTGAGATGTGTGCCATCATGACCTCAGTTTTTGGGTCATGACATAAGAATAAAACTAGTCAAAATGAAACAAATCAACATCATTAACACTTTAGTCTATGAAGCCCCTATCAACAATCTGAGAGGTGTCAATGACAGGTTCATGGCTACCACAAATCAAATAAAAGAAAGCTAACTTAAAACTAGAAAAGATAATTGTGGTATCTTCTAGAAATAGGGAGGACTCACCAACTAGCTGGAAGTGAATAGATCCTTAACAGTGAGCCTGTTGATAATCTCTAGTACTTATCTCTGTATCATGAAAGGATGCAGTCCAAATAGAGTCAGTACGTAGAATGTACGAGTATGTAAAATAACAGAATGAAACATGTATCAAGGTAGAATCAAATTAACTCAGAAGAAGAAATAACTCAATCAATATGTCCTAAGTCTAAACAAAAATATGATTTATACAAGACCAATCATATACAAACCAATCAAATCTATTCCAATCCAACTCAGAGTACTATCAAGACCTATATGAGAGTTTCTCTTATCCGACAACCATCACTTATGAACCAATAATAGTACAATAAGCCGATGTTGTTGCCACATCCATTCATACCTTGCCAGGGTAGGAATAAAACAATAATCATGGGTCCATAATCAATTAAGTCCTATTATGTCAGGATAATAATTTGGAAAAACATCTGACTTTAACGGTACAATCATCTCCTATGTTTGGCGATGAGTTATTGGGTTCTAGTTATTACTTACTCTTACCCAATTCGGTGCTCTATTCTCCTCTCAAGACTCAACTCTCATAAAACTCTATCCAATCAATTCAATCTAGTTATTTCGACAAGTCTCTTTTGGACCTTTATCCATTCATCAATTCTATCACAATCAAACCTCTCGACCGATCATACTATCCAATCAATCTTAATCACATTTTTCAAGAGTAGTTTAGATATGCATTTATGACAACCTTCAGGACTATCAATTCGTCAACTCTATTAATACTATCATCATGCTCACATTCTAATCATAATCAAACATTCACAATTTAAGTCTTTAGACTCAATCTTAGGATGAATGCAACTCACTATCAATCAACATGCTACTAGGGTTTGAGTAGCAAGTAGTTCAATTCATGTGTTCAAGGAATTTATTTGTAGGAAATCAATATTTCATCAAAAATCAAAAAAATATGTATATTTATAAGACAATAATTTCTCAAGAAATACAATCATGGAGACTCAATTCATTCACAATCAATCTATCACAATTATGGGCACATGGAGGAATAAAATTCATGTTTTAGTTCAGCCTTACATACTTAGAACGAAGAACAATCACGGATTTGAAGACCTTACTCGAAGAGCTTGAACCCTAGTCTTTCTCCTCTTCTCCAATCCTGGCTCTCAAATAATCTAAGTGTCAATGAGAGAGTAATGCATTTAGGATACTATTAAGTGACTCAATTTAGTCCTAAAACGTCAGGATTTTAGTCTAAAAGGGGTGGGAAAAGACCAATCTACCCTTTATTAAAAACTGAATATGGCCATCTACGAGTTGTAGGTATAACTCGTAGAAAATTCTACGAGTCATTCTCTTCAATCGTGGAATTTGGGCTGGAAAATGTTGGGGTCTACAACTCGTGTCTACAAGTCATAGATTTAACTCATCCTACAGGTCCTCAAAAATCAGAGAAACTAAATCTCTGAACTTTTCATACGATCCGTTATTACGACTCGTATACTCCTCGATGAGTCGTCAACTTAGCTTGTAGGAATGATATTCAGGGTTTAAAATTTGGCTCTCTACGAGTCATTTCTACGACTCGTGATCTTTTCTATGGATCGTCTTGTCAACTCGTAGCCAAAGTACTATGGCTAAGTTAAACCTCGACTCTACTACTCATTCCTACGAGTCATCGACTTCTCTACGAGTAGTCCATAGACTCGTTAACTCACTTTTAGACTTGGCTAGATTTCAAACCTTAATGCCATCACTAAGAGTCTCTCCTGCGATCCATAGGAGTTTCTACAACTCGTAGGTTGACTCGCACACATAGGCATACTCACTTTTTTTCAATCTTTCTCATGGTTCCCGAACTTAGTCTAGCCTAGAATTACACTGGGTGTTACAAGAATTTAAGTCGTTATTTTCTTTTATTCCCACTCCTCCCAAAGTGTAAGTTATGGATGAGGGTTATTGAAAAAACCTTCAAATAGGTTGCTCAAGACTTGGGAAGGAGGGAGGAAGAACCTCAGCCCCGAAGAAATTCCAACTGGCAGATCTATTTCAGGTCTATCTTGACTGTTAGACATATGGAACCAAGGATTAGAGATTCGTTACCTCTCTACAGCTTCTTAGATCCCAGTTAGGCTGGGTTTCTCTTGTCTTAGTAGTTAAATCTATACTTATTGCGTAGTATAAAGGAATTTAGTGAGAGGTTTATAATTAGGCTCTGCGTCACGGGTCATGGATAGAAATACAGGTGTTTTCAGTGGTCAAATTTGATGTGAGCTAGGTAAGGAAGTTGTATAATGAGTTTGGAAAAAATTGATATTGGTACTCTCATATTTAAACCTATGATAAATCCTGGAGGTTAGCAACTTAGCTTAATTGAGTGCAAGAGCCTGAGTAATTATATATGCATTGATGATGTTTGCTTATTGCAACTGTAAATATGGATTATTGTTGTTGTGAGGATCAAGCGTTGCGTACCGACACGCTCTTGGATAGGGTGTCACGTTCCGACACATTATTGGATCGAGTATCACGTTCTGACACGTTCTTGAATCGCCTGTTATGTTCTGACACATATATGATTGAGTCTGGGTCCCATGAGAGGGACAAGTGTGTGTGTGGATGGTCCCATAAGAGGTCCCGATGATATATATCATTTTGTGGAATATTGAGTGTAACGGTTAATGGACTAAAGGGTAGGACTCTTATAAAAGAACCTGGGAGAGTCTGTGGTTGTTATTAGTTAAAGACTGAGAGTCATCATAGGCTCATTCGTGGGTAAGACTACGGAACCTTGTGAGGCGATGTTGTGATATTTGTGATATTCTATACCTTCGGGCTTAAGGGAGGAGGTTTTTTGTTAGCAGGGAGTTATTTTCATTAGGGTTCGATCAAGATCTAGTTAAGAGGTGTGTTTGTGGGATGACTAGGTCATGTCTGGTAAGGTAAACTGGTTAAGATTTGTGGTGGTTGTGTTGCCTTGCGCGTAGGTAAGGTAGTCGACTGGCTTGATGTTAGGGCGTTCCTTGAGGACTTTGCGGGGTATAACCCATAGGTCTCAATCTTAAAAATCAGAGTTGGTAGTGAACGGTGGTTAGTAGGTGGGGGAAGCACTATAAAGTTGAGAGTAAGGGGTTAATTGTATGTTATTGTGTGCGGGGACATAAACTATTATTGTCCGTGATCTTCTCTTATTTTTCTATAAATATTATGCGGTGGGTATTAGATTGACCGATGATACCTATCAGTATGTGTTGTTTGTACTGATACTATTCTTGCTATGCCACTTGGCATAATCTGGTTGTAGGGTCAGTGGAGTTTTATAAGTGCAGGTGAAGACGATCCTCCAGCAGCTTCTATTTTTCCTTCCTTTGTAGTAGGAACTGTGTCTTTTTATTTTATCTTATACCCTATTTCTTTAGATCTCTTATACTTGTTTAGACTAGCATCCTTGGGGGGTTAGACAATATTTTGTATAAGACCATAGTTCTTAAATTACTATAGGTTTAATGAAATTTTTCTGGCTTACTATTTAATTTTTCTATAACTTCCGCAATGCTTATTCCATATATGGGGTTAAGAATTCTCCTACTTAGGTCTTGGAGTGGGTGCCCGCACGGTTCGGTGGGCTGGATCATGAAATTTTCTCACTTGTTTGTAGGAGAACACATCATAAAGAAAAATAATTTTTTTTAGGACAAATATAATTGAGCATGTGTAAGGTGCTTACATATTCTATAGAGATAAGAATCAGGTCAAACGTAATTTTGAATATAGATACTTATAGCTATTCACATTCAATAACCCTACAAATATAGCTATTTATGTAAGTTTCTCTAAATATTAAGGGTGTCAAAATGAGCTCAAATATAGGTAACCCCGCCCAATTTGTCCAAACTTTTTATCGCGACCCCAACCCGCTGTGAGTGGCACCCACTCTAACTCTCCGATGGGAGAATCATTCTAATAGCCCAACAATAAAAATTAAAATATGTACACAAGTTTAGATATGCAAAAGCAGGATATAAACTAGAATAATGACTGAGTCCCCATAAACTCAACAAAAGAGATCAAATATCAAGAAGTGCGGAAACACCCTAGGAAATTGAAAGTCGTCCGTACCAAAACTCTAACAATGTCTGAAAGGGAAAGGAAAACACTCCCACAAGAAAACATAATAATAAAACAGTTTCTAAAGTCTTAGTCCTGAAAAAGGGGACTAGAACATGAAAGAGTCCATTGCAGCTTGAAACAAACAGCTCACCCTTAAACTCGAACAAGATTAATCTTCTAACCGAGGTCTCTCCATAGTCGGCTGAATATGCCCTGTACTCAACAAAAATGTAGTGTTGTATTTAGTACACAGCGGCAGCTCTGATTCCTTCACCGAGAACAAGAAGGAAGGATCTTGAGGTACCTCAAAGGTTATCTTGGCAAGGATTTCTTTCTCCTCAAAGTAGGTGTTTGCTCCGCAGCAAGAACAGGTCGATTTCTACTAGGGAGCCTGAAGCATGACTTCAAGAGCTCGAAGCACTGGCAGAAACCAGATAAGAAACAAGAGAGAAAAGCAGCGGAAAAGATCATTTTATCAAGTAATGGATACACTAGTATCAGTACACAAAAACAATGATGTACTGGTAGGATCACGCGGTTAGCAGTAAACGGATCATAGATATGTAAATTCAACACAATAGGCATATACATATACAGAATAAAACAACATCTCAATATCACAAATCAATGTCTTCCACATGCTATAATTTCACACAACGGTCCTCTCAAGGGACCTATAAACAATCAACTTTGTGTCGGAATGTGACATCGGATCCAAGTATGTGTCGTAACGTGATACCCAATCCAAGTATGTGTCGGAATGTGACACCCGATCCAAATACGTGTCGGAACGTGACACCCAATCCAAGTATGTGTCAAAACGTGACACCAAATCCAAATACGTGTCTGAATGTGACACCCGATCCAAAGATATCACAATCACAAAAACATTCAATGTTTACAACATTTATACCACCAGGAACAGGTTCATCACAATAACAGGCCAGCAAGTGATAATTTCACCCATAATCTAGCATGTTTCCCTATTCATATACACACATGTATATCATGAAATAATTTAACAAGTATATGAAACACATACAGAAAACTAGACCATCACCTACCTCAAATTCAAGCTTTCATAACCTTACAATGCAAGAGTCTTCCCTTTTTGAGTTCGTTTTTCTCGTTTTTGGTCTAGAAAACATTAAATACATAACAAGGATCAATACAATAGCCTAACTATCAGGAAATATAACACAATTTCACTCTCTAGGTCAAACTCATGATCTTAACCTTACCCTACGGCTATTTCCCATCATAGATTTTCAGTTCAAACCCTCCCCCAATGATTATCACCCATACTTCTACTTTCTAGGAATTAAAGTATGAATCTAAGGAGTAAAAACTTTACCTTAAGCGTGGAAATCCGTGGAAAATTAATGAAAATCGCGCTAGGTAGCCTCTTGGATTTTTAGAAACTGATTGTTGCAAAAAAGACCGTTTCTGGTCTTTTCACGACTTAAGTCGCAACTGTCCCGCTCTGGGGGAAATAATCTGACTCTAGCGGGATATGCGGATACCATTCACGCCAAATTCTATTCTGAGAGTTTTACTCGCCCGAATGCGATTCCGCGAAGCTGTAAATGCTCCGTATTGCCTTGGCTATCAGCCTGTCCAATCAAATTATAGATTTGACCTCCCATCATTCATGTGATTACTCTAAACTTCACCTGACTTAGAATTCGTCCAAGTTTGGCCTAGGCTCAAATTTATCGAAGTTACTATCTGAAATTTTCTGGCCCGAAATCCTTCCCTATTGTCCTATCCCTAACGACGGGAACAGGTAATTACACTTTTATGGGTTGGGCTCAAAATAACTTGTATTGGGTTCAATCTCAACTCATTTTAAAAGAAGAGAATTTTCAATTGAACCCAACTTAACTCCAATTTCAATTCGTTTAAAGGTTCTTTATTTGCATTGGTATAATATGTATTCTCATAATAAAAGTATGAATTACTATCTATTTTATATCTTTTAGGATTAATCGATCTATTTGTAAAGTTTTATTTTTATTTTCTTGAATTGAAATTCAAATTGTGGTTATAAAAGGTAAATAATAATATGTTAAAAATAGGAAAAATTACTTGATTGAGTGCTTTTTAAAAATTAATTACTGATTTTAGCGATATTTTTTATTTATTACCATTTATAGCAATATATAGCACTATTATGATAAATCTATACTTGTATTAAAAGTGAATTATGCATACAATATAAATGTATTATAAGTATTTTAAAATATATATATTATATTTGTGTAGTAAGAAACTAACATAATGTATTATAAATCTATTAAAATATGTGATAAATGTATTATTCATCTATAAAACTTGTATTATAAATGTTTTATAAATAGTTCTCTGCAATATGTATTAAAACTGTATTATAAATGTATTATAAGTGTTCAGTGAAATTATTTTTTTATTGCTATAAATGGTAAATATTTTCTTAATCTTGTATATTTATGTAAGTTTCCCTTAAAAATATTGAGATTAAGTGGATAAAATTGGAGGGGTCATGACCCAACTCGAATTTTAACCCAATTGAGCCCAAAGTAAATTGACTTAACCCAATTTTTAATTCAATCCATTTTAATATTCTCAATTTCAATCTAACCCGCCCATTAACACCCCTAGTAAATATATTGCTTACAATACAATTATTTTGTATGAGAATAAAGTAGAATAGAGTGGAATTGGATAAAGAGAATTCATATATTTCATTCATTCAAAAGAGCCCTTCTGCTTGTTTTCTCCCAAGTTCCATATTTAGATAAAATATTTCCAAATAGCATGACCTCTTTGATTCCTTTTATGTCAGTCTCTTTGGCCTGCTCTTACTGCACTTTTTTCAACTTTCATCAGAAAAAGAATTAGTAGCTCATAGTTCTTTTTTCCTCAGTAAATAGAAGTGCAAAACTCTTGTTATCAAACACATCAAACATATTCAGCAAAGCTATCCTTCATTTTCATCATGATTTCTACAGAGAACCTTTCATTTTTCTTCACATACTATCTTTCCAAAACTGGTGGTGGCATTTTCCACCTATACACCATTACTAGCTATTTCCCAAATCCCACCCACCCAACCCCAACAAAAGCCCTCTAAATGCTCTTGACAATGAGATGCAACAGAAATTGTGATAGATAAAGCTTTCTGAATATCTGCAATGGAACCACACTCTGGACGCCGTCTGCTATGATGGCTACATGATTTCTGGCAAAGACTACTTATCCAGCTGTTATTCATGTCTAGAACAGAATCCTGTCTTGGTAAATGTCCAAGGCCTGTATAACCTTCTCTATCAGTAATTTCCGATGTAATCTATACCTGCCAAACGAAAGCATTCTGTAAATAAGATCTGCAGTCATTTTGAAGCAAGATAAGATGATCCCTGCATGCAATAAAAAATAATTCAAATATTACGTACTTTATTGCTGCTTCGAGTGTTCTCCTGCATTCAGGCATCGAATCTGTTCACAGTAAACCGAGAAAATGAATACATTGTTGGACAACTTTATGACATGAATAATGACAACTGTTACAAAGTCAACCGGTGAAACTAACAAAATGTGGTAAACAGACTCGGTCCAGATGAAGCATGACACCTACAAGCTTTGTAATTCGTGGCAAAAGCCAAAGCTTATGATGTTAGTCAGTACTAGGATTGATGAATTCTGAATTCAATTTATCAGAGTAAATCCACACTGTTTTTGACCAGGAAATACAGGTGACAATCATAGCGCACAAAAGATGGACTTATATTTCTTCTCCAACATGCATCATTAGATAGAAGTACACAATCCAGGTTTACCTAGCATTTTCTGGTCTTCGTCAGAAGTTGTGGGAAATTCTGCAAGCATCTGGTGGCATTCTTCTTGCAGTTCCTTCACTGCTTTCCTCTCTAAACTTGGAATTGGAGGGAGATCTCCATCTGACCAAGTGGGCAACGTTCTTGCTGCTGCTATTATTGCTCCATCGACGAACCTGTCTCCATCATTTGATAGCTTACCTGCTTCAAGTTTTAAACAAGGTTTCTAAACATTAATAGCAAACCTAGATCGGTGAAGGAGCTAGTGTATCAAAAAGATTCTTTAAGACCCATACTGTTGTGATAATATTCTCCAGGGAGGCCAGATATGTTAAAGACCGATAAAAAGGTGTCTAGATGAATTTTGGCATCTCCGGTGAAATGAATGACATCCCAAGGATTCTGCAATATCAAAGATATATATTGTAGTCAGTGTCCATAGAAAAAGAACAAAAAATAGAAAAAGAAAGAGACATCTCATAATCAAAGCAAGAGTTCAACGAAATCAACAATCATATCTAAATTTATTTCCATGTTGTGGAGATAGATGGCCCTGAAAGCTAATCAAATCATAGTTCCGTTAGAATAATTCTTAAACAAAGCAATATATATTACACTATCTTCCTCTGATTCAGTACAAATATCAAAAAATTTGTACTATATGGAGCATCATTGAACAATACTAATTTAATCAACACTCAAACCCTACTCAAAATTCTATGATTAAATTCCCAAATTAATCTTTTCTCAATAACCAAATACAAGGACAATAACTGGAAGAAATTTTTTCCTCACTCTAACCCTTATGCCATTCACTTTTTGGTTTATCCCATCTTCATTTACTTTCATCTACACTTGTCAGGGCTTGATAGTAGACATTGAAAGTCCATTTACAGCGATTTCTTGCCAGTCATTTACGGTTGCATCCCTACTTTTAAAACGGATTACAACAATGAATATCACTACGCAAAATAAGTTGTACTAGGGCCTTGAGTTGGATTTTCATACTTTTCAGCAGAAAAAGTACGACACAGCTTCTCTTTTCTGGGAAGAGTAAAGAAAGACTGCATTACCACAGGCGATGAGAAACCATATCTTTGCATAAAATAGTCATTCTTCTGTCCAGCCATGTAATCAACAGTCATCTGCAAAAATTCATAAAGGTCATGTTAGGTCATATTTCAAGATAATGCAATAGCAATAAAGACAAGCAGGGCCACATATAGTTGGATAGGCCACGGCCCCCTCCTCGGGCCCAGAGGTGGACCCAAGATTTGAAGACGACAGGGGCACCACCAAGGGCAGATGCACATTAGGTTAAAGCATGTCACCGCTTCGTCCGATAATTTTTATTATAAACAGATAGAATTAATGTACTAACGTATAAATATAAATTAAATGCCCTAATTGGTAAAGCTTACACTGTGGGGTGATAAATGTGAACACCACTTTGTGCCCATTAGGTCGCGTGTTCGAAATTTGCCATGGTTTTATGCAATTTTTTAAAGCTTCTATTATCAGCTAAAAACTGAAAAAACACCAAGGAAAGCAGGAAACGAGATTTTCCTGAGTGCATGCATGCTATTTCTTCTTTCATTTTTAAACCCTACTTTTCCTTTAGCTTATCTTTTTCCTTGCAGTGGAAGGCAAGACCTTGCATGCTGAGGAGTAGGAAAGAAAGTCGGTGGCATCAAATGAGGTCATCCTTAATTATGCAAGATTTTGATGTCGAAAATGCCTTTTGGGGACTAGAATAAGCAAGACTCTGATGTAAGAAATGCATCCTTAAAAATAAGATAGCTCTAGATATCATATACCATGACCTATGTTCAAAAAGAAAATGGAGTACGAATTTTTCTGCACCACTGAATGTAAGAAATGCCTTTTGGGCAGAAATAAGCATGTGAGTCATGCATCTTCTCCTACTCAGCCACATGCCATCTTCTCCAAATGAATTATCCAAAATAAGCCGACTCATTGACAAAGCCAGTTATATTCCCTATGTGATAAGATGTGCCAACTAATACACACACATCACAGTTCAAATGAAACCTTCACTAGATCCAGAAAGCTAAAAGGATTTACCACATCTCCTTTTCTAATTCTTTGTCCTGCATTTATCATCACCTCCAGCATGCGGTCCTTGAAGCGCCAATGGAAAAAACAATTTGGCTGAAAAGAATGATTCATCATGTCTGGAGAATGAGATGAGTAACATATTAGAAGGACTTCCTCACAAAGAAAGTTTGGTTGAAAATGTTAAAGATAATTGCAAGCAGGTCTGCCTTGAAATAAGAAGAATCCCTATCTATTAAGTTTTTTAAGTTTTTTTTCTTAAACACAGGTCACAATAATACGCTTGGGAAGGCATAGTAGTAGTTCTTGTTGTTGTGTTCTGCACTACTAGTTCAAATGCTTTTAGGTTTCCTCAACTTCTCTACAAAGTTGACTGGTATTAATAGCAAATAAAGACTTTTAATATATCTATTACTTGTGTGGAAGACTCTAATTATGTGCATTACATAAGAAACCATAATGCGCACAACTACATCACCAGTTAACATCAAACTTTAAGACTAGAAAGACAAAGATGCAATGAGAATAACAGTTACTTAGCCTTCGCTAGCAATTAATGGAAAATAGAAGAAAAATAGCAATACCATTAACAAATCTTTCTCATCATATCAAGTCAAAAGAACTGTTAATATATCTTCTTCAGTCACCAATTTTCCTCTCATAATCACCATTTTCTTCCGGTTATCAGCATCCTTCAGTATTCTGCAATGCTCCTTCCCATTTTCAAGAAATTACCCAGAATAAAGTTCCAATTTTTTTTGTTCTCTTTTTTTGAAGAAGGAGGAAAAGAAATTCCAATTTTCAGCATTTTGTTTTCTATTTTCTTGAAACTTGTTTGGCCAAACAATAGAACCTTCCTTATCTTAAGAAGTAAAAAGGCATTGCACCTCCATCTTATGCTATTTTCTAAAGCGAAATGATGAATTCAAACCAACAAAACAAATGGAAGATAGAGCAGAGGAAAGTGTCCTTTGAATATTGAAACCAAACGAATTGAATTCTTGTCCTCAAAATCGAATTAGATAGAGCATTTGACCAGGACTAGTATTTGAGAATGTTTCATTTTGCCTCTTCTAATATGAGATACATAGATACACACACAATGCTGAAACCAAGGGAGGATGGGCAAGAATCTGAGGTTTTGGGTAGAGAGGAAATTCAAAAGCTGATATAATATTTTATTTTCGACAGGACATCGTTTTCTTTGACAGAACAAGTTTGTGGAAACTTTGGAAAACAGATTTTCCTCTTCTGTAAGGTACTCCTTCTATCCCATAAAATATGACCTGGTTAGTTTTACAATGGTTGACTACTTGATAAACTTGCTGTCTAACATCAGATATTGAATAATTACAATTCTTAGAATAAACAGTATATATTAGACTACATAAACCCCTCTATGAACAATATATTTCTAACAAAAATGTGATCAAAGTAATATGAAATCATTAGGGTGGACAAACATTTTCCCCTGTAATAGTAACTAGGTCAAGTTTTAAAATGTAGAGGGAGAACCTCAAGGAGCACAGCTATTTAAAACAATTTGGAAAAAATGTAATACACACTATTCTCATTGGCATAGTTTCAGTAAACTGAAAACAGAACATATTTTTCACTGCTTAACTTGTTACTGCAGTCGTGAATCTGCTCTTATTGATCCACTTAACATATAAAATTACAAATGAGCATCACTTCAAGACCAATCAAAACAAAAATTAAATAAACGATGCCATTCAGACCAACTTTAAAATATCTCAGCCAAGTTCATTCTGCCAAAATAGGTTGCTGCGTTGTGTGAATAAACCAATTAAAGCCCACCATTTCACTATTGAAATTTTGGACAGAAATACAATAAAGAAGCTCACCAGCATAAGGTACCAACATATTTGCATCTTGAACCAGTGAACCAATTCTCGTTTGCAAGTTGATGCATCGAGATTGTGCTATACTCATTGCCCAAATAAATCTCTCAGGATCCCAAGCAAGACGCTTAATTTTGAGAGGTACTGCAGAATGCTAAACAAATAAAGAAAGTCAAAGGGCAATGTTAATGTGCAGGAATTTGGAGGAAAGAGATTGAACAATATTGTCTGTACCCAGTTTTTCTCCCAAAACTCAAGTGCCCGATGTTGCTGTTCTCTCATGGTTGAAGCAAGCTTCTCGTCTTGCAACTCCAAAAGATCCTCCTACATCACAGAAAGCATTCAGAAGTAAGAGCGTCAGGAAGAAACGTTCATTTATAACTCTAGCTATGAAATTCTAGAAATTAATCCACCAAGTACATGCAAAACGCAGCCATTCCTTTTTTGTGTTTGCAACAAATCTTTCTGATCAAAACCAGCCCAGCTGACTAATGGAAAATGCAAAGCACAGAAATGAAGAAGCTTCAACCACATATCGATTTTCAGATTGAAAACCAAAATGGCATTTCCAAAATAGACTTCTGGTACAGAAGAGAGCTTCAACAGCCATGGAACAAAACAAGATTCAGTTGAAGGAACTTTTCTTATAAATTAGAACCCACTAATAGAAAAGGTCACATAACAGTATGAACATCACAAAAGCTTTTCTTTTTCACCTTTCGAGTTACCCAAACTTGAACCTCAGAAGAACACCATAACAAAGTGAGGATTAATTTTGTGAATGCATAGCATTTTCTATAGAATTTTCTTCAAAATATTACATTAATTGAAAGCACCAAAATTTGGATGATACTCATATCCAGACCTCAGTAGCTAGAAGAAAGCTAGTGCACTCATCAGCACTAGGCAAGAAGTCTCCGTAAAGCTGCCAAAAGTTGTCCTTGCAATCAAAAGCATATAAAAGAAGGCACGCCAACCTCAAGTCCCAATCTGTCTGCCATAAGAAGGTAATCAATATTAAAAACTCACAAGAGATCTTAGAATACCAAACAGAAAATGAAAAAAATTCAACGAATAAAAACAACTAAAAATGCAGGTAAATATCTTCTCATGTGTACCATTAGGGAAAAGGTAAGACGTCTATTTTATATTTTATCCAATCAAAGAAAATGTGGATAAAAATTCTCCCATGTGTTCCCTTAGAAAATATTTAAAAGGAAAAAATGCATCCTTTTACCTCAGGATTGGTTGAATTGATAATGTCGAATATTGGATGTCCTACAGGTATAATATCTGGAAAAAACATCCAAGGAAGTTTTTTGCTTATGGTTAGCATCAGTTCCAAAGGAATTTCCATTATTACCTGCGTTACAAACAAAACCTCATCATTCACTGAATTTTAGTGATAACGAAAAGGCGGGAAGATGATCAGTGCGAAAAGAGGAATCAAACAGTCAAGCTAATGCCAAATAAAATAGACACAGTCAAAACTATGTAGGACATGATAAAATACACCACAGAAGGAGAAGAATTAGAAGTGCCTAGGCACTGACACATATACCTTATCATTGTTAAAAAGCAAATGAGGGAAATAAACTAAGGATACTCATCCCAGAAAGCAGGAAAGGAGAGTAGATAAAAGAGTATTACAATTCTCCCATGTCCTTTTTTTCCACTCCCCCCAATTTCCAATGGTGGAATTGATGGTATGAAGTTCAGCTTTAGGTATAGCAAAACATTGATAGAGCACTGAAATTGACACTCCTTCCGATGGTAAAGTTGAACATTCCATTAGGAGGAGGAAAACGTTCTACATACAAATATATTGTAAAGTAGTGCTCACCCTAGCTCGACGGAGAGGCTCCACGTCTTTGGAAGCAAACACTCCATATCCATCTGGTCCCTCCCTGAATTCAATTCCGTAGGCTCGAAAACTTCTAACATATCCTATTTTGTAGAAATCAGGATCTGCCAGTTCCAACTGTTCATATGAAAATGTTACATCACCATCATCAACAATAAGAACAAGAGAAAATAAGGATAATTTGAAATAATCAAATAGGAAAATATATGTTCATCAGCTTCTCAAAAGAAAATCAAAGGATGTAAGACTGAGAAAAGAGAGGGACTCCAACCATTAGTTGACTAAGTAACAACAGAAATGGGAAATCTATCCATGAGAATGTGAGAATGAACCTGAGCATTAAACTGAAAAACTTAAGGTAATTGATGAGTAGCTCAAAATCTTTATAAACCCTTTGGATGCCCCTAAATACCAGAAGTGAGGCATTCTATATATCCGAAGCCCCTTCTCCCGTACTTGAAAAGCACAGGTGAATTTCAATGCAGACTCACGCATGTGAGAACAGACTTACTAATTGGTGAAAAATTCCGACTTACTAAAGAAAAAATTATGCAGTGGGGGAGTCATACAATGCCTTTAAGACACACTTATCATGCGCCTATACCTGATGTAGAACATTTTATATTTCTAACACAGTAATCACCAAAAAAATTATACGGGACCTGAAAGTATTCTATACCTAGACCCAAAGAATTTGTGAAGAAAAACTCAAATGTGGAACAAAACCAATTCAAAAGAACAATTCATCGATCTTCAAAATGTAACTCCTATCTTTTCCAAACATCAACAGCCTGGCTGACACTTCCTTCAATTTATTGAGAGACTAGTACTTATTTTTGTCCATTGTTTGTTGGGCTAACTAGTAAAGTAACAGAAACCATGACTGAAGATGGGGTAAAAGTATGCAGTGCCAAAACTCCTACTACAGAAAAGAGTACATAAAGATACTGCATAAATGAGCACTTAATCAGTGAGCTTACCAAATGAAAACAGTACTTATTACACAGAAAGTAACAAGAAGTGATTAACTAAACTTGAACTTCAAGAACATGAAAAAGAAGGAAACTTTGGCAAGTAGAAAATACCTGAGAAGCAGGAGTATCTTGTGGTTGAGATGGGGGTGTAAAAAGAGGAAATGCAGAAGGAGACGGAGAAGAATCATAAGCCTCCAAAGTGGAAGAAGCAGCACCATTAGCACTTGCAGAAGCTCTCAAAAGTCTGCTTCTCTTGTTACTATTACATACAGAAATGGGGTGTTTCTGCAATGGTGCAGCACACCCATGGTGCAGACCTCTGCATAACTGGTTCAATTAACAAGAAAATCAACACCCAGAAATTAAAAGAGAAAAAAGATCCATTCTTGGATGTTTTGGGTTTGTGGGGAAGTTGGGGGATTGCGAAGGCCTAACCTGATGGTGAAACTCTGGCTGGTGGAAGAAGTACGTCGGTTGCTGAATTAAAATGGTGGAAGAAACCATTCTTGAGAGTGAGCTGAAAATTTAGTGGAATTTCAGTAAAGAAGATTCATACACAATTATTTCATCGATGGAATTTGGGTTCTTGGAACGTTATCCACTCTACTGTCAGCAAAATAACAGAGAGAAAATGCCCGGGGGGTTCCAGGGTTTAAATTTTTTGCCTTTTTTATTTCCTATTTTATTCAAGAATACTGCTACTTAATTATTATTTTTATATTCTTTATTTTCCATCCGAAACGCAGGGATAAAGAATATTTAACCAAATGAGTTTTGAAAATGTGTCCAATTTTGATTTCATTATGTAAAAGTTTTTAACTGTGGCCGTGAAAAGAATCAATGATGTCGAAACAACAAGCACACTTTTGTTACTTTATAAAATGGTGGAGGTATATATTCATATTGATATAATGATATAAAGGATAAAATATTATATGTAACAAATTCACATTGAATCTATATGTTTCAAATGGCACATTGCTTTTTATCACATGATTTCGCTCAAAGTTTTGTCACAATATTTCTCTAAGAACACATGTGGAATTAGACTCAATATGATCAAGACCTATAATTTACTCCTCAAAATTTACGACGGCATAAACTCATTTGGATATGAAATATCCCTTGTGATTTTCCCTTAACATATATCAAGAAATCCAATGAGGGATAACAAAGGAGTTCTCGTGCTCTTTGATTTACTAAGAAAGTTGTACTTATTTCTACTTGTGTATTGTGCAAAGCATAGTCGTTCAAATTATGATAAATAATCTGAAAAAAATCAAAGGATTGATACATCTCATTCCAACTAATTTAGGACCAACACTTAATTGATTCATAAATATATCAATGTTGGACAGTATTCATCCAATAGACTATTAGCTGTGATGGGGGACTGACTGAAGATTTTTGATCATTTCCACCAGTCATATAAACCATATCTTCTTAGTATCATTCACAAAATCATAATCATATGACATGACATATTTCTGAGTCTCCAAAATGAATGAGCAAATCAAGATAGAAGGTGAAGGGAGCATTCTGGCTCTACAAGATCATTATTTAATAGGAATTTCATCGGTCACTGTTATATGATTTCCAATTTTCAGGTATCCCACCAACAGTTCCATGGTACTGGAAGGAAGAGTTAACATCACAAAATGACAATTCATAAATAGTCATCGTATTTGCCTCGAACAAAAAGATGAAGGAAAGGAACGATTGAGAATGAATTGTAACATTGAACCAAGATGTTAGAGAGAGAGATCTAGCAATACATGAGATCTGCAATCAGAGAGCCATGTAAGATATCAGGAAAAACATATGGATATTTTCTTATACATAGGAAAGATCTTCAACCGATCAACTAATTTAACCGAATCTGAAAATATGACCACAAAAAGCGGCCCAACAACATCACTATGCACAGGATGCAATTTTTAGCTAACATTACAATAAAGTAAATTTCATATCCAGCTATGCATACAGTAATAGATCTTCAATGGATAAGCGACTGAATTAGGATGTTCATGTCCCGAAATAGGGCAGATTAATAATGTCAGATATCATAGTTGGCAGCACTTCCTAAACCCCAAAGAAAAATAAAATATTACAAACTTAAAGGGATTGATGTCATCCCTTAGATTTTAATACATTGAGCACCAGACACTATGGAGATCTCTTCTTGAGATGCTTAATGCTCTCTTATCACTGAGCATGAGTAACACACCTGGAATAGTTCAACCATTACAATCTTATTGTAACAAGTATTTACTGTAGGTTTTTTTTCATCTTTTCATGTTTCCTGTTCTTAGATACTGCAAAGAAGTCCAGCAGGAGAAGAAGAATCCTGATACGCAACACCTAACTGCCTAAGAAACCAAAAATGAGATCTATTTGTTAATCTACAAGTTCATTGAGGGCTAAAATATAAAATGAACTACTAGGGGTGGATCAACACAAGAAGAAAATCAACGAGAGGTTGCAGTTTTGCATCCAAAAATTGAGCTGCCAAAAAAAAGATAAAAAGAAGAAGATAAAGCATAGCCAACAGTGACTCCTTTTCCTTTTTAACAAATCATTCACCAGTGTTTTTCTATGAAACATATGCAGAGAGCTAGATCATGGTAACCATTCTGTTAAGTAATACAAGATGCTGATAATGTTGCACATTAAGTTATTTGTCAGAAGAGGTTTGAGATGGTCTCACGGCTGACAGACTATACTCTTTAATTAAAAACTAATAATACTAATAAGTTATTTGTCAAAGCTCTTCCTTTTTCTTGGAACACTGTCATAGTGCATTATTGATAAATTTTATCATTGTTATCAAGATAGTAGTTAAGGGATAAGAAATAGAGCTACTAACACTAAAAAGCTTAAACAACGCGGTACGCAACCTTAACCCCGCTCTTCATATCAAAATTGTCACGACCCAAGCCTAGGGCCTAGACGTGACATGGCGAATGAGGAACCCAAAAGTACCTCAAACAAGCCTCTTAGCATTCTTTTAGCCTTTCATAGGTAATGATGATAAATAGACAAGCGGAAATCATAATAATAAATCTTCAACTTACATATGTCCAACAATACCTCTAACTATTAGATTTAATGGGGCTAAGACAAGTTCCTAGCTCACCCTCAATCATAATAGAAGAAATGCCAAAATAAAATATCTTAACATATCATAAGCTAGAAAGACAAAGGAGTATTGTTCCCGGAACATGGGAACTCACCAAAAGTAGTCTTCAATGGAATATCAACTAGCCACGTGGAGGAGAACGAGGAGGAGCAGCGATCCCTACATGGTGATATCATGTAGGCAAAAGAGTATGCGTTAGTACTTTGAATGTACTAAGTATGTAAGGATGCATGAACATTGAGAAAATATTATAACATTTATGTAATATGGAACATAATGTAATACATGCATAATAAATCATATGGATATTCTTTAAAACATTCATTTTTGTGGGAAGCTAACCATAACCGACATTTAAGACCATGCGAGCTATTACATGGAATCCAACATAACCCCCTACGTTGGCCGGGGAGACTACTTGCCAGGTAGAACTCCGTCAATTTCATTCATTTCTTTAACTTTAACTTTAAGGGCTATTTATGGATCCATTAGCCTAAGCCTACAAGGGCTCCTATGTTGGCACATAGTTAATGAGACAAGGGGTTGCTACTAGGATTCCCTTACCGAATCTCACCTCAATGCCTCATTCGGTGCTAAGTCAATCCCACGGAATAGTTTAATACTTCAAAATATTCATAGCATATAACTTGAGAATTCAAACATCATATTCGGTAGAATAGCTCATTAAAACATTTGATAATTCAAATATGCAAGAATTGTCCTTATTGCATAAAGAATCCATATATCATTTCATCATTCTTTCATTTCATAAGACTCTCTTTTTTATCATAGATATTGCTTTCATAAATATTTATTTGGAGTCAAAGCTTTCAAGTCAAACTTTATTAAAAACATAGTAAAAACTAGGTGGGATCAAATCACTTCAACTTGCAAATATGTATGTAAATAAATATACATAAATACTTTAAAATTCATTAATGAAAAATCATGATTTAAACAACCCACCATGAATTTCAAGAACCTTTAAATAGATAAATAGAAGAATTACTTGCAAATCATCAATTCATACATATGAAATTATGTCGCATCGAAATAGATCAATAATCATTAATTTAACCATAATTCATACTATTAAGTAAAAATAAGAATTACTATAAGAAAATATTACTTGAAATCAAGAGACTTAATTGAAATAGTTTTTGCACTATATGGATGGAAGAACTCATGGATAAACATCCACATAACTTAAGAGTAAAGCTTAAAATAAATAAATATAATTTATCATATTATCAAAATAATTTAGACATGAGAGTGAAAGGAATACTCTCATTGAAACCTTACATACCTGGAAACCGAAGCTTTAGTTGGTACCGGAAGACTTAATGAACACTCTTGAGTCCTAGCTTCTCTCCTTGCCGGAACGTTTTGTGTACTACCCGGAATATATGAATCACCGGAATAGTATTTCTTCACTACTAAGAACTAAAACTATATTTGAGAATGTGTATAGAGAGAAGATTTGCTTGAGAAAGCTTGATGAATAAAATGAGGAAATAAGGTGGGTATTTATAGGTGGGAAAGATGACCTAACAATAAATAAAATAATTATAAATAAAAATCTGAAAATTTAGTGGAATATATTGATGTCATGGATGATGTTAAATGGAGGACAATTTATGTCATGAGTGATGTTAAATGTATCTAGATCTTTCTATGGTAGGTGAAATGAGTTATCTTTGACAGAATACTCTTTTTGGGAGCTGCGTTTGAATAAGATAAATTCCTTATTAGGATTTGGTGTCTTCATAAGAATTGTAGATATGGAATTCTAGTTTCATATCGTTCAAGAATCAACCAATTTGGATAAACCTACAGTGAGATATGATTTTTCTTCTATAAACACTCATTTCCGTAACAGCATCCTACCTTACAAAGATTAATTTATTTGACCTACTTAACCTCCGAATCTTAAAATATGGTCTTCATAAAAGTTGTAGGTAATGATCTTGTGGTTACTCAGAAATTTGAATCACTCAATTTGGATATTTCTATGAAAAGTTATGACCAAAATATAGAGACTGTATCATGTTTAGGCAAAAATTGAAACATCGTATACAACGTTTTTAGGGGATATTACAAAAATTGAAACCTGTTTTTCCTTTTTTTCTCTTCTTCTTTTTCTTTGACGGTGGAGTTAGGTAGTGGGCACCTTGACTAATCCACTAGGACCTTGTATCCTTTTAGTATTATAGGTACCGGATAACTCTACCACCAGGGTTTAGGCAGAAGGAAGAAATCACCCAACTATTTTGCCTCTATTTGAGATTTGAACCTTAGTCTCCAATGGACTTTACTCCAACTTATCGACTAGGCCACATCCTCCAAAGAAAATATCTCTAAAAAAGAAAAGAAAAACAAAAGGAATTAGATGTCCTATAAAAAGAAAGACACCAGTGCTTCAGAATTAAATTGACTCGTAAATCCCGTGGCTTCAGAAAAACAAGTAGTCCTTGTTAAAATTGACAAGATTCTAGTTGAATTAATGTAAACATTTGGTAGGAAGATAATTCTTATTTGGCAAAAAGTCATGGTAGGAAATTTGTAGTAGAAATATTGGTAAACCATTAAATGTTTTCACAAGTTAAGCTTTGACATTTTAACCCATAGTGATATCATAGATGACATCAAGAGAAAGATTCATTCCTGTAAATAGGTAGCTTTTGGTTCACTTGTAACACACCTCTCACTTGCCTTCTCGTCTTTTAAGGCATTTGATCTTCTTTCTCTCTTGTAGTATTTCACTTGTATTCTTTTGAAGTGAAATAAATATTGGTTGGTTATGTCCAAGGATTAAGCAAAAGAAAAAACAAACCTTTGCCTAACCTGTAAATTTCTGGTGTTCTTTTTATTGTTGTCTCATTTACTGTTTATTAGTTGTCTTTAGATATAACAGTTGTGATTTCATCACTTTCTATATATTCGGCTTCCACAACAATTGATATCAGAGTGAAGATTTTATCTGAGTATGCTTTGTGGTTGCAGCACAGTCTGAACTTCCACATCAGAAAAGATTTATTTTGGCCTTTTGCAATTGCTAGCTAATAAATAGTATTTGTAGCAAAAATCGAAAATAAGAAAAATGATGAGTCCACATCGAATTTCAATAATACATCATCATTGGCATCTTCGCTTATAACAAGAATTGTGTCAAATACAAAATTTGCAATTGAAATTTTTGACGAGTTAGGACATTTCAAAATGTGGCAGGACGAGGTCCTTGATGTCCTTTTTCAACAAGGACTAGACATTGTCATAGAAGAAAAAAAGTCAGACAGTGTAGGAGAAGAAGATTGAAAGATTATGAATCGTGTTATTTGTAGTACCATTCTATCTTAACTTACAAGAGAACAAAAGTATTCATACACAAAGAAAACTTCTGCAAATAAATTGTGGAATGCATAGAAGGAGAAATTATTGAAGAAAAATAGTTAAAATAAATTTTACATGAAAAAAAGATTGTACGCTTTACATATATCCCCGGTAGCATAATGAATGATCATATCACCAGCTTTAATAAGTTGGCGACAGATTTGCAGAATATGAATATAACTTTTACTAATGGAGATATGGCTTTAATGTTGTTAAGTTCACTTTCCGATGAGTTCGAGCACCGTGAAACTACTCTACTTCATGGGAATGATAAAGTATCTCTCAAAGAAGTTTGTTCTGCCTTATATAGTTATAAATAAAGAAAGAGAAAAAAACAAAAGGGTGGAGAAGCAGAAGCACTGTTCGTGAGAGGTCGTTCTCAGAATCAGACGAGAACGAAGAAAAGAAGATCCAAGTCAAGATCCAGATCCAGCAAAGATGAATATGCCTTGTGCCAAGAAAATGGAAACTGGAAAAAAGACTGTCTAAAGTTGAAAAGCAAGGTCAAACCAAACAATGGCAAGTCCTTCATGGATTCAAATGTAGCTAACTATGATGACTCTGATTTCTTGTTGGTTACAACAGAGCCATCCAAATCATCTGATGTATGGTTGATGGACTTGGCTTGTAGCTATCATATGTGTCCCAATTGGGACTAGTTTGTTGATTTACAAGAAGGAGAATGTAGTGTTATTCACACTACAAACAATATATGGTGTTGCTTCAATCCGATTAAGAAATCATGATGGATTGAGCAGAACATTAATAAATGTTCGATATGTACCGAATTTGAAGAAAAATCTCATTTCTATAGGAGCCCTAGAGTTAAAGAGGTTTAAAATCGTTGCAGATAATAGGGTAATGAGAATATTATCTTGTGCACTAGTGGTAATGAAAGATATTGAAGAAACAATAATATGTACCACTATCAAGGTAGTACAATTATTGGAACAGCGGCAACAACATCCAGTGACAACAAAGACGTAAAAATAACTAAGCTATGGCATATACGCTTGGGACATACGGGAGAAAAATTCTTGAAAACTTTATCAGATCAAGAATTATTGAAAGGAGTAAAAACTTGCAACTTAGAGTTTTGTGAACATTGTATCAAGGGAAAACAAACAAGGGTTAAATTTGGAACAGCTATCCATAATACTAAAGGTATTTTGGATTATGTTCACTCTAATGTTTGGGGTGCTTCCAAAACACCTTCATTTGGTGGGAAATACTATTTTGTAACCTTTGTTGACGACTTTTTCCGAAGGCTGTGGGTGTATATGATGAAAACAAAAGATGAAGTATAGGGAACTTTTCTCAAATGGAAGGCGATGATAGAGACTCAAAGTGGCAGAAAGATCAAGTGTCTTCATATAGACAATGGCGGAGAATACAAAAATGATTTTTTCCAGAAGATTTATGAAGATAATGGCATCATCAGATATTTCACCGTCAGAAATACACCACAACAGAATAAAGTGGAAAAATACATGAATCGGACTTTACTGGAGAAAGTTCGATGAATGTTGTCCAATGCTGGCTTGGGCAAAGAATTTTGGGTTGAGGTAATAACATATGCATACCACCTCATTAATCGTCTACCATCTGCTGCTATTGATAGTAAGACACCTTTAGAAAAATGGTATGGAAAATCTTCTGAAGATTATGGTTCTTTATATGTATTTGGCTCAATTGTATATTATCATGTAAAAGAGTCAAAATTGGACCCAAGAGCAAAGAAAGCTTTATAGGGATTACTTCTGCAGTCAAGGGATACCGTTTATGGTGTCCAGAAACAAGAAGAATTATTTTCAGTAGGAATGTTACCTTTGATGAATCTACCTTGAAAATAAGGTAACGATTGAAGATGTCAAACAAATTGATGGTGCTTCAAAGCAGGTGGATTTTAAGGGAAAAATAACTCTCCCAATATGGAGAGAAAATGAGGAAACAACAGAAGATTTTTCTCTGGAAGAAGAGCCAGTTGAGGGGGAGATTCCATCTCAAGAACCTCAATCACAACTTGAATCAATAGCAACTAGCAAGCCAAAGAGGATAATAAGAAAACATTTTTGACTCATAGATATGGTAGCTTGTACAAACTCAATTGCAACTGATGGCATTCCTACCACTTATAAAGACGTAGTCCAAAGTTTAGAAGAAGATAAGTGGAGGATAGCCATGAATGAAGAAATGTGGTCCCTCCATAAGAATCACATGTGAAAATTGGCCAATCTCCTGAAGGGCAAGAAAGCAATTGGGTGCAAATGGGTATATGCAAAGAAAGAAGGATTTTCTAACCAAGAAGATGTTCGCTACAAGGCAAGATTGTGGCTAAAGGATATGCTCAAAAGGAGGGAATTGATTATAATAAGGTATTTTCTCCAGTCGTGAAACACTCCTCCATTAGAGTTTTGTTGGCTTTGGCAGCATAGTTGAATGTGGAACTAGTTCAGTTGGATGTAAAAACTGCGTTTTTACATGAAGACTTGGAAGAGGAAATCTACATGACTCAGCCAGAAGGATTCAAAGTTTATGGAAAAGAAAATATGGTGTGCAAACTTGAAAAATCATTGTATGGATTAAAACAATTATCTAGGCAATGGTACAAATGATTTGACAAGTTTATGTTGCAGTAAAAGTACAGAAGAAGCAAATACAATTATTGTGTGTATTTGCGCAAACTTGAAGACGGATCCTTTATATATCTCCTCCTATATGTTGATGAATGTTTATAGCTCCTAAGAGTCAAGAGGAAATTGAGAAGCTAAAAAATCAACTAAGAAAGGAGTTCGAGATGAAGGATTTAGGTTAGGTAAAGAAAATTCTCGGGATGGAGATTAAAAAAGATAGACATTCAAAAAAGCTCTTTTTATCTTAAAAGGAATACTTGAAGAGGGTACTAAATTAATTTGTTATGAATGACAAAATGAAGTCGGTTAGCACTACACTTGCTCCTCACTTTAAGCTTAGTGATGCTATGTCGCCAAAAACTGAAGACGAATCCTTTATATATCTCCTCTTATATGTTGATGAATGTTGATAGCTCCTAAAAGTCAAGAGGAAATTGAGAAGCTGAAAAATCAACTAAGAAAGGAGTTCGAGATGAAGGATTTAGGTGAGGTAAAGAAAATTCTCGGGATGGAGATTAAAAAAGATAGACATTCAAAAAAGCTCTTTTTAACTTAAAAGGAATACTTGAAGAGGGTACTAAATTGATTTGGTATGAATGAAAAAACGAAGTCGGTTAGCACTACACTTGCTCCTCACTTTAAGCTTAGTGATGCTATGTCACCAAAAACTGAAGCTGAACAAAAGCATATGTCAAGAGTACCATATGTGAATATTGTTGGTAGCTTGATGTATGCAATGGTTTGCAAAAGACCAAATATTTCACATGTTGTGGGAGTTGTAAGCAAGTATATGAATAATCCTGGAAAGGAACATTGGCAAGTTGTAAAATGGATTCTACGGTATATTGATAATATTTTAGATGGTGGTTTAGTTTTTGAGCAGGAAGATAATCAATATCTTGTTGGATATTGTGAATCAGATTATGCGGGTGATTTAGACAAACAAAGATCAATTACTGACTATGTTTTCACTATTGCAAACACACCAGTTAGTTGGAAGTCTACTTTGCAGTCAACAATTGCTTTGTCTACCACTGGGGCAGAGTACATGGCGATTACAGAGGCTGCAAAGGAGGCAATTTGGCTGCAAGGGTTGCTTAGAGAGATTGGTATTGAACAAGAAGGTATCACAATAATTTGTGATAGTCAAAGTGTTATTCATTTAGTAAAGAACCAAGTTTATTATGAAAAGATGAATCACATTGACGTCCGATATTATTTTGTACGAGAAATCATTGAAGAAGGTGGAGTCATAGTGCAGAAAATTCGGACTACAGATAACCCTGCCGATATGCTGACGAAATTGGTGACTGTCGTCAAGTTTCAACATTGTTTGAACTTGATCAACATTGTTGAACATTGAAGATTGAGGTTGAAGACACAGTCAAAATTTGTTGAGAGAAAATTGAAAATGAAGAATCTTGTCAAGGTGGAGATTTGTTAAAATTAACAAGATTCTAATTGAATTAATGTGAAGATTTGGTAGGAAGATAATTATTCTTTGGCATAAAAAGTCAAGGTAGGAAATTTATAGTTGAAATATTGGTAAATCATTAAATGTTTTCACAAGTTAAGCCTTGACATTATAACCCATAGTGATATCATGAATGACATCAAGAAGAAGATTTCATTCTTATAAATAGGTAGCTCTTGGTTCACATATAACACAAATGCATTTTTACAAATTTAAATCAATTTTATCGATAATTATCCTTATATGAGGATATTACCAGTTTGTTTTTTATGTATATTTTAGTTATAGCTATTTTTTTTAATCATAGTTCGTTAATTTGCATTTTTACATGTCATTTATTATATTTGTTCATATTCATTTTAGTATTTTTAACACATTCTAGAATTACATTAAAATACAGATAAATATTAAATTTTCCCCACAATTATACCTATCCCACTAATCACACAATTTTTTCACACAATTTTACCCACTCACTAATCACACAAAATTTTCCACACAAATTTCCATTTTTCAAACTCTTCTTCTCTTTTATCTTATTCTTCCTAAAAATATACACTCATCAACAACTACCACAAAAGTCCAACACTTATACACTACAATTTTCTACACTTGTATAACAATTTTCAAACTCTCTCTCTCCTCTCTTATTCTTCCTAAAAAATACACCCATCAACAACTACCACAAAAGTCCAACACCTATACACTACAATTTTCTACACCTATATAACAATTTTCAAACTCTCTCTCCTGTCTTATACTTTCTAAAAAAACATACCTATCAACAACTACAACAAAAGTCCAACACCTACACACTACAATTTTCTATACCTATATAATCATTTTCAAACTCTCTCTCTCCTCTCGTATTCTTCCTAAAAAATATACCTATCAACAACTACAATAAAAGTCAAACACTTATACACTACAATTTCCTACACATATACAACTATTTTCAAACTCTTTTTCTCTCCTCTCTAATTCTTTCTAAAAGACACACCCATAATATTTATTATTATTCCCCACTCTCTCCCTCACCCTCACTATAAATAACACCAATTTTAACTCTTATTGAGAACTTGATCGCTCTCCTTCACATTTTTCCATTAAAACCAACCAACAACCACCAAACCACCAAAATCTTCTTCTTTTTCGCCAAAACACTTCATTTTTTGTGAGGTTTGAGTTTTCACTCCCAAATCTAACTAGACAAAAATGTTATTTCACTTTGTTTTGATGATTTTTCTGTTCTTGTTGCTATGTTTTATTGCATTTTCACGTATATTTTGTTCCATTTCAGATCTGGACAGAGGAGTTCAAACTTCAGCCATTGTTTTCTGTATTTTCATGTTCTTCAGTCATTATTCATGATTCTCCGTTAAATTTTGTTTATTATTTTTGTTTGGTCATTTTGTTCGACATTTTCAATTAATTTGGATGTCTGTAATGTTCTTTTACCTCAATTATATTTATTTTCTTTTTAAACTGTTTGCAGATCCCATGGGCAATTAAAAAATCTCTCCATGGATTTTCGAGACCTCTCTATTTTAAAAGACGGAAATTTTAATTTAAATTTACATTAAATATTATATATTACAAGTTAAAATTGACCGATGAAGAAATTGTCATTGATTTCAAAGGCCTCCCATGTTCATAAGATTGGTTTTATTTTTGTATTATTATTAATAATATCACGTTATTATTTAACACTTTTTGTTTAAAGCTGTGTTAATGGATTGGTTTAAAAAATCAAAAATTATTAAAAATATGTTAAAAGAACAGATAGATTTACCTGTTAATCAAGATTTATTAAATACTTGGACTATTCCTAAAGTAGATGTGCAAACTATTTATAAATTAGGCACATTTGAAAGATTTGCTGGTAAGACAACTGTTAAAACTATCGAATTAAGTTTTGCCATGGAAAAAGAGAGTGATATTTTCCATCTTTTTACTCAAGATGATATTGATTATTATAAACATAAAGATTTTAATTATTTGCATATTGGACTAGTACAAGTTGCTTTTAAGCCTTTAACTTTAAAAGGTTTGCCTGAATCTTTTATTGCTGCATTAAGAGATGGTAGAAATTTAAATTGGAATAATTTTTTAATTGGTACAATTCAATCTAGTTTAGCTTATGGTGCTGTTTATTTTAACGCCTATCCAAATTTAAATGTTGCATTATCTGATGTGAATGTTTTACAATCTTTGATTCTGAATGTAAAAATTAATGGTTATAATTATTTATCTGGTACTGAAGTAATTTGTATTTGTACTAGAATTGTGTATCGTCCTTTGTATACCTTATCACCTAGGTGTCGTATTGCTGACAACAATAATGAGACTGTATTATTTGAAAATAATTTTTCTAAGTCTAAAATTATTACACGGAGATTAATTAAATGGGAAGAAATTAATTTCCCTGAAGAATGGATTATTGAGGAGGCTGTTGTCCCTCAAAATATTACTTGTGAAGATCTTGCTGAAATTTCCCAAACTTCAGATGGGACTGTTAGACTCCGTTTTAATAATGAACATATTCCTAGGATTACTAATTCTTCTTCTAGATTAACTAGATCTATGTCTTCTTACATTTCTCCTGCTAATTACTTAGTAGACATACCATCTAGGGCATCTACTTCTCAGATTAGAGAAACTAATCCTCAAAGATTTGATCATATTATTATTGATAATAAAAACATTGCTAGAGGAGGAGATTTAAGTGAACCAACAGATTCTGAAATGAATTTTCCAAATGGTTTAGATGGATAGTAAACCCATTGATTTTAGTCCGGGTTCACCGGCAAGAAAACAAATATCTGAAGAATTTTTTCTTACAAATTGGGAACCTTTTAGACAGTGGTTTTTTCAATCATTTTCCCCAGAAGAAAAGAAATATTTTCAAGAAGATTTTTATGCTGATTTAGCTAAGGAAAATATTTTATTATCATTTGTGCCTTGGTTCATGATTAAATATGTAGGACAATATTTATCTGTCATTGAACATGAATATAGATTATCTACTGGTGATATTGTTATTTCTTCTTTACCTCCCATGCAATCTTTTGAAATCTATAAAGAAGGAAAAATAATTAATTTTACTGCTTTTGCTAAATTGTTTAATGATAAAAATGTTTTAGTAAATTGTGAACATGTGAATTTATTATTAAAACAGCAAAATTATGCTAATTATTATTTAAATATTTTAGGTGAACATGTTATGTCTTTACATAAGCATCTTGATAATTCTTTAAAATAAATTAAGATTTTACAAGAAAAAATTGATTTATTTACAAATAGAAAAGAAAAAGGAGAACAAAAGATAGTTAGAAATACTTTACAACCACCTCCTAAAGTTCCTGATTTCAAAACAGAGTCTTTTGAAGATATTGAACAACTTCTAAGAGATAAACTTAAAAGTATTGATTTGTCTTCTCAAATTAAAAATTTGGATTTACAACCTCAACCTGTTTTATCTGCAAAAGAAGAAGCCTTTATTAAACAAAGAGCTCGTCATGATTCTTCTGTGAATAGGATTAATACTAAATGGGCTGATAAACCTATTCAACGTATGTATTATTATAATAGACCTACTCCTGTTGATGTTTTAAATGAAGAAAGGAAACATGTTTTTAATAACAATTATAATTATCGAGAAATTTATGAATGGAACATTGATGGTTTTAATGATAAACAGATTTTTACTACTGTACATAGAATGCTAATGTATAGTACTATTTCTAAAGTTAATAAGAATTCTGATAAAGAAATTGCTTATATGATTGTTGTTGGTTTTACTGGGCAGTTAAAAGGTTGGTGGGATAATTTTTTAAAAGAACATCGTAAAACTATTATGAATACCACCACTGTTTCTAAAATAGAAGGCCAATTAGCCTATCAAACTGCTGATGAATCTACTTCTGAAGGCCAAGAAATGGCCAATGCTGTTTATACTTTAGTCACTACAATGGTTGAATATTTTTGTGGTAGATGGACTGATGAAGCTGAAACTATTAGAACTACTTTACAGAATTTACGCTGTAGACAACTGTCTGATTTTAGATGGTATAAAGATGTTTTCCTTAGTAGAGTAATGGAATTACATGATTGTAGTCATGAACATTGTAAGTCTAAATTTATTGATGGATTGCCTTCTATTTTTGCTGAACGTGTTAGAAAAACTCTTCGTGGCACTGAAACAAAGATTCCTTATGAAAAACTTACTTATGGTAAGATTATCAGTGTTTGTACTCAAGAAGGTTTAAATGTTTGTAATGAGATTAAAATGAATTATCATATAAAGAAGAATAGATTAAATGAAAAACAACAATTGGGTGAATTTTGTGACCAATTTGCTTTTGATATGCCTATTACTGCTAGAAAAGGAAAAGTTTACCCTTCTAAAGAAAAGTTTTTTAAGAAATCTCGCAAAGTTAAGCGTAGAGAATTATCTAAATCTGATTTAAAAGAGCTTCCTAAAAAATATAGGAAAATGTATAAGCGCAAAATGGGTAAGAAAGATTATAAAAAGAATGTTAAATGCCATAAGTGTGGTAGATATGATCATTATGCTAATGAATGTAAGACTCAGGAGAAAATTAGAGCATTAGATTTGGATGATAAATTAAAAGATTGTTTGTGCAAAATTCTTTTATATTCTGATCAGGAGGATTCTCCTTTTGGTACTAATGAAACAAGTTCTGATTCTGCTTCTTCTTCTACTGAAGACCAAGTAAAAGTTTTACAAAATGAAGATTTATATTCAGATTCTAATAGATCTTTCTCTGATGATGAATGTGAACCCTGTCAAAAGGGTATGTCTTGTGAAAAAGATGACAGTTTGTATAATTTGTTATCCAATTTTCAGGATTTAAATTTAACTGTTATAGATGATGATAAGATTTTTGATATTTTAAAAAATGTCAAGCATAAAGATTTAAGAAATAAGATTTTTGATACTATTTTTGATGAAGGTACTAGTAGTAGCAAGATAGATGAAAAACCTGTTGATATTATCAGACAACAACCTGCTTATTATTCTATGGCCGATTTAAAACAGATTTTAAATAAAAGAAATTTCTTTTCAAAAGAGGTAACTACTTCTGATTTAAGACAATAAATTAATATTTTAAAGGAAGAAGTTATCCAGTTAAAAGCCCAAAACAAAATTATGGATAAAAGAATTTTAAGTCTTGAAGATTCTAAAACATTTGATTTACTTTTACAGGCTAACAAACCTGATGAAAATCATAAACAAATTATGCTAGAACCTAATTTGTAAAATACTGATGAAGATTTTTTAAAAGAAATTAAATTTGATACTAATAGTGAATTTTTACAAAAACTTAGTATTATTACTTCACAAAAATTCTATATTAATATCACGTTACAAATCGATTATAATTTTAGAAAAGAATTTATTGCTTTATTTGATAGTGGTGCAGATGTTAATTGTGTGCAAGAAGGGATTATTCCTTCGAGATATTTTCATAAGACTACTCATTGTTTAAGATATGCTAATGGTAGTAGAATGAAATTACGTTATAAATTACCTGAAGCATTTTTGTGTAATGATGGTATTTGTTTACCTCAGAGTTTTATGATTGTTGAAGATATTTCTTGTCCTATTATTTTAGGAGTACCTTTTATGAATGCTATTTTTCCATTAAAATATTGGGATAATAATAAATTAATTGGGATTTACAAAAATAAAGATTTTCAATTAAATTTTATTACTAAGCCTTTTACAAAGACTATTAACCAGCTTGTTGATAAATTGGTTTTAAAAAATCAGCAGATCGATTTTATTAAACAAGAAATTTTTCTATTAGAACTAGATGTTATTTTAAAAAATTCTAAATTACAGGAAAAAATATCCTTGTTAAAAACCCAATTTATTTTAAAAATATGTGGTGACCATCCTAGTACTTTTTGGAATAGAAAAAAACATGTTGTTACTTTACCTTATTAAGATTCTTTTGATGAGTTAAATATTCCGACAAAGGCTAGAACTTGTCAAATGAATTCTGATTATTTAGAACTTTGTAAGACAGAAATTGATAATTTGTTAAAAAAGAATTTGATTAGACATTCTAGTTCTGCATGGTCATGTACTGCTTTCTATGTTAATAAGCATGCTGAACAAGAAAGAGGCGTTCCCAGATTAGTTATTAATTATAAACCTCTTAACAAAGTTTTAAAATGGATAAGATATCCCATTCCTAATAAAAAAGATTTATTAGACAGATTACATGATGCTATTATTTTTTCCAAATTTGATTTAAAATCAAGTTATTGGCAGATACAGATTGCTGAGTCTGATAAATATAAGACTGCTTTTAATGTACCTATGGGTCAATTTGAATGGAATGTTATGCCTTTTGGATTAAAGAATGCTCCTTCTGAATTTCAAAAAATTATGAATAATATTTTTATTCCTTATACTAATTTTATTATTGTTTACATTGATGATATTCTGGTATTTTCTAAAAATATTGAATCACATTTTAGACATTTAGAATTATTTCAAAAAATTGTTATCCAGAATGGGTTGGTAATTTCTCAACCAAAAATGTTTATTTTCCAAACAAATGTTAGATTTTTAGGCCATAATATTGAAAAAGGTAAGATTAGTCCGATCAATAGAAGTATTGAATTTGCTTCTAAATTTCCTGATGTTTTAACTAATAAAACTCAGTTACAAAGATTTTTAGGCAGTTTAAACTATATTTCTCCTTTTGTTAAAGATTTAGCTACAGATACTGCTATTCTGTATGATAGATTAAGAAAGGATCCTAAAGTTTGGAGTGATTTACATACTACTACTGTTAAAAATATTAAATTGAAGGTCAGAGAATTACCCTGCTTGACTTTGGCAAATCCAAATTGGATGAAAACAGTTGAAACAGATGCTTCAGATATTGGTTATAGTGGTATTTTAACCCAGCATTCTCCTATTGATAAAAAAGATTTTATTATTCAATTTTATTCTGGTAAATGGAATACTAGTCAAAAGAATTATGCTACGGTGGCAAAAGAGATTTTAGCTATTGTTAAATGTGTGTTAAAATTTCAGACTGATCTATATAATCAAAAATTTACTATTAAAACGGACTGTCAAGCTGCTAAATTTATGTTTAACAAAGACTGTAAGCATAATGTTTCAAAACAGATATTTGCTAGGTGGCAAGCATTATTAACCCCTTTTGATTTTGACATTGAATATAAAAAAGGTATTGAAAATAGTTTATCTGATTTTCTTACAAGAGAATATTTGAATTAAATATTTTCATGAACAGGATGCACCCTAACTGGTCCGGGTCCTCAAATCGAGGAAGAGCCCGAGGTGTTCAAAACCAGAATAGATTTCAGTCTTTGGGCCAGATTCCAGGCTCTAGCAGATTAATTGGAGGAATTTCTACTCCAGGAGCGTCGTCTTCAACAGTCGGCAATGCCGGTATTCGACCCTCCTTTGAAGATTATCAGAATTACTTAAATTTTATCAATGCCAGCAATGCTGGAACTACTGGGGGTAACAATGTTACCAGTCAACCCACCTCAGTTGAGGATACTACAAATGAAGATTCCTTTGCCTCAATTATTGGCAAAAATGATAAAGAGATTTTTTGCACTAATCCTAAAAAGGAATTGATTTTGCATGTTGACCCAAAAGATTTTCAATGGAAGACTAATCCATGGGTCGTGATGAAACGTTATTTAAGCAATGCATTATTTCGTATGCAAACTTACAAAATAAGATTACATTATGAAATGATTTTAACTACTACAGGGTCTGTGGAAATTACTCACAATAATACAGGAGGGCCCAATAAATCATATTTTACATATTCTAAAATTATTATCAAAAAATTAATTTTACCAGAAGAATGGGGATTAAGTACCCTAAAAGATTCTCAATACACTCATCCTATTGTCAAAACTAGTGTCAATTTTAATTATTGGGACTATGTTGATGCTTTTACCAAAACTCTGTATTATGAGAATGATGACCACAAACACTCGTGGTTCATAAAGATTTGTCCTCAAATTTTCAAAGCCATTGTAATTCCTACCTGCTTTGTGAAGTGGTGGTCCTATTTCGGCCCTACTAATTCAGTATTACCTTCATTCTTTTTGGACCAATTTACCTTATGGTTAGAAGCTACCCCAAAAATTTCTGAATTAGAAAAAGAAGATAGACTTTTCATAGGGACTCCCTTAATGAACTTCTTTATGGAATTTTCTATCCCCTGGATTTTTAAGTGGACTATTGAAGTCACTACAGATTCAGACAGTATGCCGTGTATTTGTAGATTATTTCATACCAAATTCTGGTCAAAATTAGTTCAGAAAGACCAGAATGGGAAGTTTTATGGACAGGATTTGTTAAATGATATTGGTGAAGCCATCATTAAATATGGCAGATTTGATAAAATCAAGATTCCAGAAGAAGAAAGTCATTTTGCCAAAATGACTAAAAAATTGCAGATTAAAAAGGGAGGATTATTGTCCCAAGAAGAACTTGTTGCTGCTTACATGGAACAAGTAAAAAGAGATATTCAGCAACAATTTGGAACAGATGATGATGATTCCATGCCGGAGAATTCCGGAGAAGAGAATTTTTTTAATGATGCTCAAAGTTTACACAGTATAGCCTCTAGTGACATTCCAGATATTATTAAAAAGGCTGAAGAAGAGATTATGCAGTTCAAAAATAAAAAGAAAATTTAAACGGACTGCACAAGAAAATGACAAGCAGACAGAATTGATGGCATGAACAGTAGATTTCACTGTGCCAACAGTTATTTCACTATTCAAACGTTGAAAAATTGGAGGGTAACTGTAGATTTTTACTATTTGGAACTGTGTACTTTTGACTTTTGCACATTTTACTGTGCACTTTTTTCAATTATAAATGAATGCATTCTGCATTCATTTCGTTTAAGTTTGGAGACACCCTTCTCTCACTACTCTCAATTCTCTCTACCTTCTCTCTACTTATTGTACTACATAGTGTGTAATAGTTGTCAAATAAATAAAAGATTGAAATTTGCTGTAACAACCCCAGGCTACTGGTGGTGCTCCAGGTACTTATTTCATTTCTTTTATATATTTTGTTTAACTTAGACCCATGATGGGCTAAGTATTTAAGTGTTAAATAATAACTGATATAGGTTGTTAGAATACCAAATGGCAAAGACTCTAAAATAAGAGCTTTTCTTTAATGGGTTACGGTTTTGGTCAGGTTAAAGTTAAAATAATTTTATAGTAAACTAGCTTAAACCATGGCGATGGTAAGCCCTAAAAGGGGTGTTCCCGACATGGTTAGTGATACAATGTTTTAATTTTCGCCTAAACATGATATAACCTCTGTATTTTGGGCATAACTTTTCATAGGAATATCCAAATTGAGTGATTCAAATTTCTGCGTAACCATAAGATCATTACCTACAACTTTTATGAAGACCATATTTTAATATTCAGAGGTTAAGTAGGTAAAATAAATTAATTTTTGTAAGGTAGGATGCTATGACGAAAATGAGTGTTTATAGAAGAAAAATCATATCTCACTGTAGGTTTATCCAAATTGGTTGATTCTTCAACTATATGAAACTAGACTTCCATATCTACAATTCTTATGAAGACACCAAATCCTAATAAGGAATTTATCTTATTCAAACGCAGCTCCCAAAAAGAGTATTCTGTCAAAAATAACTCATTTCACCTACCATAGAAAGATCTAGATATATTTGACATCACTCATGACATAAATTGTCCTCCATTTAACATCATCCATGACATCAATATATTTCACTAAATTTTCAGATTTTTTTTATAATTATTTTATTTATTGTTAGTTCTCTCTTTCCCACCTATAAATACTCACCTTATTTCCTCATTTTATTTATCAAGCTTTCTCAAGCAAATCTTCTCTCTATACACTTCTTTACACATTCTCAAATATAGTTTTAGTTCTTAATGTGAAGAAATACTATTCCGGTGATTCATATACTTCGGGTAGTACACAAAACGTTCTGGCAAGGAGAGAAGCTAGGACTGTCACGACCCAAGCCTAGGGCCTAGACGTGACATGGCGAATGAGGAACCCAAAAGTACCTCAATCAAGCCTCTTAGCATTCTTTTAGCCTTTCATAGGTAATGATGATAAATAAATAAGCGAAAATCATAATAGTAAATCTTCAACTTACATATGTCCAACAATACCTCTAACTATTAGATTTAATGGAGCTAAGACAAGTTCCTAGCTCACCCTCAATCATAATGGAAGAAATGCCATAATAAAATATCTTAACATATCATAAGCTAGAAAGATAAAGGAGTATTGTTCCCGGAACATGGGAACTCACCAAAAGTAGTATTCAATGGAATATCAACTAGCCACGTGGAGGAGAACGAGGAGGAGCACTGATCCCTACATGGTGATATCATGTAGGCAAAAGAGTATGTGTTAGTACTTTAAATGTACTAAGTATGTAAGGATGCATGAACATTGAGGAAAACATTAAAACATTTATGTAATATGGAACATAATTTAATGTATGCATAATAAATCATATATATATCCTTTAAAACATTCATTTTGTGAGAATTACTTGTAAACCATCAATTTATACATATTAAATTATGTTACATCAAAATAGAACAATAATCATTAGTTTAACCATAATTCATACTATTAAGTAAAATTAAGAATTAACATAAAAAAATATTATTTGAAATCAAGATATTTAATTGAAAGAGTTTTTGGACTACATGGGTGGAAGAACCCATGGATAAACACCCACATAACTTAGAGTAAAGCTTAAAGAAAATAAACATACTTTATCATATAATCAAAATAATTTAGACATGAGAGTGGAAGGAGTACTCTCATTGAAACCTTATATACCTGGAGACCGAAGCTTTAGTTGGTACCGAAAGATTTAATGAACACTCTTGAGTCCTAGCTTCTCTCCTCGCCGAAATATTTTGTGTACTACCCGGAGTATATGAATCACCGGAATAGTATTTCTTCACTACTAAGAACTAAAACTATATTTGAGAAAGTGTAAAGAAGTGTATAGAGAGAAGATTTGCTTGAGAAAGCTTGATAAATAAAATGATCGTGAAAGAAGTAATGAAAGGGAAGCCCGGGGTCAAAGTTTAGTTGCCATCGTTGAGTTTGGAACCCTGAACAGACGTTTTTGGAATGCTCCAAATTCGACTTGTTGCTCCAATCCGGGTCAACGAAGTCAACTGCCTTTCCTGCCGCCGAAGGAACCTGTGCTGGCTGGACAAAGATGGATTGAAGGTCAGATAGATTTGAGTTCAAGTGGCACAGCACCTTCGATCGACCATAGGGCCTATTCTACCCTTACCGAATTCATTCTATTGAAGCGTAACCGGACCCTACTGACGTTCAACCGACGACCGGGCCTAGTGGTGCTTGCGGCTTTTCCAGCACTCGAAATCTCATTAATAGATGCGAATCCTTGAGAGAATTCTTAGGGCTTTCGGTGCTCTGATTGCTCTTTCCTGTGGACGTTTTCTAGCATCAGATAGAAGCACCCGGCGATCTTGTGCTATACTCCGGTGATGATTTCCCATCAAGGTTCAGCTGTGAATTCGCAAAGAGGTAATTCTGCCTTTTTTGATCCCATACTTTCCGTTGGTCAACAACCAACTAAATCTAGACTTCTTCACTACTCCTACAGGCTTGACGTCGCTCGAAGGATCTATGAAAAGAACGTCCCACTACGAATTCCTATCCCATGTGATGCAGCGGAACCATGGCAATTAGGATCTCAAGACGCAGCAACCGGCGGCGATTACAGCCTCTTTCCCAGGGTCAGGCTACTCCAGAAGATCAGCAGTCTAGCCCAGTTGCTTAAGGTAGGTATTTATAGGTGGGAAAGAGAGACCTAACAATAAATAAAATAATTATAAAAAAATATCTGAAAATTTAGTGAAATATATTGATGTCATGGATGATGTTAAATGGAGGACAATTTATGTCATGAGTGATGTCAAATATATCTAGATCTTTCTATGGTAGGTGAAATGAGTTATCTTTGACAGAATATTCTTTTTGGAAGCTGCGTTTGAATAAGATAAATTCCTTATTAGGATTTGGTGTCTTCATAAGAATTGTAGATATGGAAGTCTAGTTTCATATCGTTCAAGAATCAACCAATTTGGATAAACCTACAGTGAGATATAATTTTTCTTCTATAAACACTCATTTCCGTAACAGCATCCTACCTTACAAAGATTAATTTATTTGACCTACTTAACCTCCGAATCTTAAAATATGGTCTTCATAAAAGTTGTAGGTAATGATCTTGTGGTTACTCAGAAATTTGAATCACTCAATTTGGATATTTCTATGAAAAGTTATGACCAAAATACAGAGGCTGTATCATGTTTAGGCAAAAATTGAAACATCGTATACAACGTTTTTAGGGGATATTACATTATCTCCCCCTTGAGAACATTCGTCCTCGAATGAGAAAAGACTTAGCTTGAGTAGAGTAGAGTATTAACAAACAACCTATCATTAATGCAACAGTGTAATTTAAAATATCGTTTAAAATATATTTTATAATTTTGCAAGCATATGACAAGAAAAGTTGAGATGTAAAGATTTCAAGTAATTGAGCAAGGACAACTTAATACCTTAGATTTGGGTAGAGGGGAAAAGATGAAGGTATCTCTTAATCATATCTGCTTCCTCTTCCCATGTTGCACTTTCTATTTGTTGATTCCTCCAAAGGACTTTAACAGATGCAACTTCTTTGTTCCTCAATCTCTTAACTTGCCGATCCAAAATTTCCATAGAAACTTCTTCATAGGTCAAGTTTTCTTCAATATTCACTACTCCCATAGGTACAATGGAACTAGGATCACCCATACTTTTTTCAACATAGACACGTGAAACACCGGATGAACCATGGCCATTTTCAATGGTAATTCCAACTCATATGCAACCTTACCAACACGTCTCACGATTCTATAAGGCTCTACATACCTAGGGCTCAATTTCCCTTTCTTACCAAATCGAACCACACCTTTCATGGGTGAAACCTTCAGATACACCCAATCATCCACATTAAACTCAAGATCCCTTCTTCTAGTGTCAGAATAGGACTTTTGACGACTTTGAGCCGTCTTCAACCTTTCTCTAATGATCTTCACCTTCTTTAAAGCATTAAGTATCAAATCGGGGCCCAACAAGGTCATCTCACCTACTTCATACCAACCTACCGGTGATCTACATCGTCTCCCATACAAAGCCTCAAACGGTACCATCTCAATACTTGAGTGGTAACTATTATTGTAGGCAAACTCGATGAGAGGTAGATGATCATCCCAATTCCCTTTAAACTCCAACACACAAGCCCTTAACATATCCTCTAGTGTTTGAATCGTCCTTTCAGCTTGCCCATCCGTTTGAGGATGGAATGCTGTGCTCAACTTTACCTTAGTACCGAGGCCTTTTTGAAATGATCTCCAGAAGTGAGAAGTGAATTGGGTACCACGATCCAAAATAATGGATAATGGCACACCATGCAACCTTACCAACTCCCGAATATACAACTTGGCATAGTCTTCGGTACTATAGGAAGTTTTAACCGGTAGGAAGTGAGCTGACTTAGTCATTCTATCAACAATTACCCAAATTGAGTCATGTGCCAACATAGGAGCCTTTGTAGGCTTAGGCTAATGGATCCATAAATAACCCTTAAAGTTAAAGTTAAAGAAATGAATGAAGTTGACGGAGTTCTACCCGGCAAGTAGTCTCCCCGGCAAACGTAGGGGGTTATGTTGGATTCCATGTAATAGCTCGTATGGTCTTAAATATCGGTTATGGTTATTTTCCCACAAAATGAATGTTTTAAAGGATATCCATATGATTTATTATGCATGTATTACATTATGTTCCATATTACATAAATGTTATAATATTTCCTCAATATTCATGCATCCTTACATACTTAGTACATTCAAAGTACTAACACATACTCTTTTGCCTACATGATATCACCATGTAGGGATCGATGCTCCTCCTTGTTCTCCTCCACGTGGCTAATTGATATTCCATTGAAGACTACTTTTGGTGAGTTTCCATATTCCGGGAACAATACTCCTTTATCTTTCTAACTTATGATATGTTAAGATATTTTATTATGGCATTTCTTCCATTATGATTGAGGGTGAGCTAGAAACTTGTCTTAGCTCCATTAAATCTAATAGTTAGAGGTATTGTTGGACATATGTAAGTTGAAGATTTATTATTATGATTTCCGCTTGTCTATTTATCATCATTACCTATGAAAGGCTAAAAGAATGCTAAGAGGCTTGTTTGAGGTACTTTTGGGTTCCTCATTCGCCATGTCACGTCTAGGCCCTAGGCTTGGGTCGTGACATGGTTATACAAGGGTTTAAGTTCTAAATCTAAGTCTAATGATGTATCTTCTATGTCATGTATCTATGCCATATTAGACATTTGTATTTGACTGACTTCTTCGAATAGATGGGGATAATCTATTGTATCTTTTATAGCAAAACAATCTGAATGATGTGTATTTGAAATAACATATGAGATTGCATTTCTTTGGGCATCTATTGACATAGTGTCCTAGCTCTTTACAGTAATAACATCTGCATTCTTTTGAATTTTTTATTTTATTGTTCCTTTTGTAAAAAGGTTTTTTGATATCGGGTATATCCTTTCTTTTTATAATATCTAATTTTTCTCTTTTTGAAATAATTCTTTTTAAAGAGTCTCTTCTTTTTAAGATTTTGCCAAAATCTTAATACACAGTTTGACAGACTCCTTTTTATAAAGTGTTTTGTAGTATCATATTCCATTTTATTTACTATAACTGCTATCCTTAAAGAGGTTTTCCATTTATCTATAGCTTCTTCAGTATTATTAATGCAATTTAAATCTAGGTATATTCCAAAGGGATTAATTGCTTCGCTTTTCATTGATTCTATTGGTGTATGACTATCTTTTGCTCTTAGAGCGGCATTTATACCTGCATAAGCCCTAGAGGGTTTATTAAAACTTTGGCTAGTTTCAGCCTTAGTGGGAAGTTCGATAATGTTAGAATTGAAATCTATGTCTTCTGATTTGTTAACATCCATTTTTAGATTTATCATGTCACCTTCGTCTTTTAACTTGGTGCTTTTTATATTTATTACGAGATCGTCTATGTCAAAATTTTCTGATTCTGAGCTTACCATTTTAGATTATTTCCTTCATATCCTTCCGGTATTTTTATGTTAGCAATATGGGATCCTATAGTTCCTATGGTTTTAACTACAGGTTCTTCATCAATCTTTATTTCTTTTTGTGTTAACATATCTTTTAAATTCTGGATTTCTTTAATTATTAGGTTTCCAAAATAAATTATCATTCTTTGTATTTCATACAGATCTTGTTTTATTTTTAAAAGATCTTTTTTATTTAATAATTTATAATGAGGTTTATTGTCCATTTTATCCGAAACTGACTGACTATTTTTTAAAGTAATAATTTTAGATTATATTTTTCTGTTATTATTTCGTTATCATTAGCGACTAATATTTTCTGTATTCTTCTTATCTGTCCAATATTAGCAAGGTCTATTCTTTTTAAATATCTTTTATATGATTGATCTTTTATATTAGCGAATTTTAAATTCTTTCAAAAATTCCAATATAATCGATATTTTAATCTAATATCTGAAAAATATGGTAATTTTTTCATTATCCTATACTAGAAGGGTGTGTATCAATTTTATTTTTAATGAATTTTATATTTGTGGTTAGTCCTTCTATTACTATATCATAGTTAGATAATATCTTTTTTGTTCTAATTATAGCTTCCCTATCAATATTATCCTTTTGGAGTAGGAGTAATAATCTTTGACATTTTTCTTTACCTTTTTGGCTATCTTGAACATGTCGTCTAAAATTTCAGAGTATGGAATTATTTATTCTTATATCACTAAAAGAGGGTTGCTTTTCATTCTATATCTATATCATTAAAATTTTTATCACATCTTAAGGCTTAAGATATTCTGTCAAATTTATAATCATTATTTTCTTGTCTAATTTTGATATCTAAAGTTGACCTGTTTTTTATAATATCTACTTCTATATCTTTAATATCTATCATAGCTCTGATACCAACTGGAGAGGAGGTCCAGAAAATCGCTGATTTGATAAATCAATAATCTGAGTAAGTATATTCTCATATCTAACAATACAATTATCTTGTTTAACAAGTAATATCAAACCTCCTGAAGAGGAATATGTTATGTCTAACATACATAATATTAACAATAGAGTATTTTTCTAAAGCAACACAATATTATAACAGTATAATATCTTCACTTAAATAAAAAGATAAGGGTTCAACACGCTTCCATACCTTATCCCATTTTGACCAATATTATTTTGGGTATTAGTTGAGATTTTTAACCGATATTTCAATCCCAATCTGTTTTCAGGTAATTTTCCTAACGCTCCTTCAGAATAACTCAACACAGCCTAGATTTGTTATCTACTTGTAAGCGTAAGGGTGATATGGAAGGGGAGACTGTTCCTTTTATAAAAGAAAAGAGATTATAACTGAGATAATAAAATTTTATTTCAGAAAAATACTCACAAACTTTAGATATTATTCATAAGTGGTTTTTACAAAGAGAGTAGAGGGCTTGTTCAGAAGTCGTTGCCCCTTTATTTACACAAATTCCTCCTTATATAGATGGAGGAACGGACTTTAAACGTCTTTCTACATTACATTTAAATTACATTTGAAAGCGACCCTAACCTTATCGATTTACAAAAATATTTTAAAAGAAAATGATTTGAAAATGACGTTACTTACATTATTAGAAGAAAACAAACTAGGTGGGATTCTATGTTTTTATATTATTATAAAATGACAAAAGGGCCACTATCAGTCCTTTTCTTCTCTTATCTTCTACATTTTTCCTTCAGCCTTATCTTCTTTTCTTTATCTTTTCAGCATTTTCTAATGCCTTTTTCTCATCGTCCATTTATCGCCTTTTTATTCGGACGATGTTGACATGGCGTCTTCAAATATTCTCTCCTTTTTTAGAGAGCAGAATTCGCACGTGCCTTTGGAATGTGCCTAAGCTGGCATAATCTTTTTTGTGTCTGTAGACTTGATTTTAAAATACTTTTTTCTATCATATTGTACTTAGCCTGTAAATATCGTACAGCCGCTGGTGGTGTATTCCGCGTCGGTGCTATCATAACTGAGGAGTACATTTTTTCTTCTCTGTAGTTCTGAATCCTGTTTTGGCACAACTATCGATCCCTTGTAATATTATCCGTAGGCCGATGGCTCTTCGATAATGCATATCAGTTTCATTGAATCTATTAAATTCTTTTGTAGTGTTATCATGTTGAGTAATATAAAAATCTGTAGATTTTCCCAATTGTATCAAATAATAGGCAGGGTATCATTCTTCCTTGGAATAATTTGGTCTTGCTGAGAAAAATTTGAGAACCAAAGTATCTTTAGGGGTGATAGTAGGGTTGTTTAGGTAATAATCTCTAATACCATTTTTTATCCATCGAGTGAGTCTATTAATTTCAGTAAAATCGGATTTAGTTAGGTATATCGAGTTAATGGCTTCGAAATCATACCAATAATGAAAGATGGTAGTTTTTTCATTATCCAAAACTAGAGGTGTGAGTATTGGTTTCATTTTTAATATGTTGTATATTATCCGTAAGTCCTTCTATAATTCTATCATACCAAGTAATATTTGTTTAGATCTATCTATAACAGTTTTATCTGTATTGTCTTGCTTAAGTAAGTCTAATAATTTTTTGCATTTTTCTTTGCTTTTAATACTATCATGAAGATGCTTTTTGAATTTTTATAGAAATTTATTATCTATTTTTACTTTAGCAAAAGACAAATGTCATTTCATCCTATGTCTATATCATTAAAATTTTCATTAAATCTTAACTCTTCAGTTACTCTATCGAATTTAGATTCATTATTTTCTTGTCTAATCTTGATGTCTAAAGAGGATATGGACATATTTTAAAAGATATCTACTTCTACGTCTTTAATATCTATCATGACTCTGATACTGTTACGACCCAAGCCTAGGGCCTAGACGTGACATGGCGAATGAGGAACCCAAAAGTACCTCAAACAAGCCTCTTAGCATTCTTTTAGCCTTTCATAGGTAATGATGATAAATAGACAAGCGGAAATCATAATAATAAATCTTCAACTTACATATGTCCAACAATACCTCTAACTATTAGATTTAATGGGGCTAAGACAAGTTCCTAGCTCACCCTCAATCATAATAGAAGAAATGTCATAATAAAATATCTTAACATATCATAAGCTAGAAAGAAAAAGGAGTATTGTTCCCGGAACATGGGAACTCACCAAAAGTAGTCTTTAATGGAATATCAACTAGCCACGTGGAGGAGAACGAGGAGGAGCACCGATCCCTACATGGTGATATCATGTAGGCAAAAGAGTATGCGTTAGTACTTTGAATGTACTAAGTATGTAAGGATGCATGAACATTGAGAAAATATTATAACATTTATGTAATATGGAACATAATGTAATACATGCATAATAAATCATATGGATATCCTTTAAAACATTCATTTTTGTGGGAAGCTAACCATAACCGACATTTAAGACCATGCGAGCTATTACATGGAATCCAACATAACCCCCTACGTTGGCCGGGGAGACTACTTGCCAGGTAGAACTCCGTCAATTTCATTCATTTCTTTAACTTTAACTTTAAGGGCTATTTATGGATCCATTAGCCTAAGCCTACAAGGGCTCCTATGTTGGCACATAGTTAATGAGACAAGGGGTTGCTACTAGGATTCCCTTACCGAATCCCACCTCAATGCCTCATTCGGTGCTAAGTCAATCCCACGGAATAGTTTAATACTTTAAAATATTCATAGCATATAACTTGAGAATTCAAACATCATATTCGGTAGAATAGCTCATTAAAACATTTGATAATTCAAATATGCAAGAATTGTCCTTATTGCATAAAGAATCCATCATTCATATCATTTCATCATTCTTTCATTTCATAAGACTCCCTTTTTGATCATAGATATTGTTTTCATAAACATTTATTTGGAGTCAAAGCTTTCAAGTAAAACTTTATTAAAAACATAGTAAAACTAGGTGGGATCAAATCACTTCAACTTGCAAATATGTATGTAAATAAATATACATAAATACTTTAAAATTCATTAATTAAAAATCATGCTTTAAACAACCCACCATGAATTTCAAGAACCTTTAAATAAAAGAATTACTTGTAAACCATCAATTCATACATATGAAATTATGTTGCATCAAAATAGAGCAATAATCATTAGTTTAACCATGATTCATACTATTAAGTAAAATTAAGAATTAACATAAGAAAATATTACTTGAAATCAAGATATTTAATTGAAAGAGTTTTTGGACTACATGGGTGGAAGAACCTATGGATAAACACCCACATAACTTAGAGTAAAGCTTAAAGAAAATAAACATAATTTATTATATAATCAAAATAATTTAGACATGAGAGTGGAAGGAATACTCTCATTGAAACCTTACATACCTGGAAACCGAAGCTTTAGTTGGTACCGAAAGACTTAATGAACACTCTTGAGTCCTAGCTTCTCTCCTTGCCGGAACGTTTTGTGTACTACCCGGAATATATGAATCACCGGAATAGTATTTCTTCACTACTAAGAACTAAAACTATATTTGAGAATGTGTATAGAGAGAAGATTTGCTTGAGAAAGCTTGATGAATAAAATGAGGAAATAAGGTGGGTATTTATAGGTGGGAAAGATGACCTAACAATAAATAAAATAATTATAAATAAAAATCTGAAAATTTAGTGGAATATATTGATGTCATGGATGATGTTAAATGGAGGACAATTTATGTCATGAGTGATGTCAAATGTATCTAGATCTTTCTATGGTAGGTGAAATGAGTTATCTTTGACAGAATATTCTTTTTGGAAGCTGCGTTTGAATAAGATAAATTTTTTATTAGGATTTGGTGTCTTCATAAGAATTGTAGATATGGAAGTCTAGTTTCATATCGTTCAAGAATCAACCAATTTGGATAAACCTACAGTGAGATATGATTTTTCTTCTATAAACACTCATTTCCGTAACAGCATCCTACCTTACAAAGATTAATTTATTTGACCTACTTAACCTCCGAATCTTAAAATATGGTCTTCATAAAAGTTGTAGGTAATGATCTTGTGGTTACTCAGAAATTTGAATCACTCAATTTGGATATTTCTATGAAAAGTTATGACCAAAATACAGAGGCTGTATCATGTTTAGGCAAAAATTGAAACATCGTATACAACGTTTTTAGGGGATATTACAGATACCAACTGGGGAAGGAGGTCCAAATAAGGACGTTTTCTTGTAATAATATAGTTAACGAAGTTGTCCTTTTTCTTTCTTTTGTTAACTGATAAGAATAGTGTCTCTTTCCGGTCATTTTCATTTTCTTAAAAACATTTAAATATATTGTTGAAATTCGTAGAAAGCCATTTATAAAAGGTAGAACATGTAATTGAGAGAGGCATCGATCAAAAAACACATTGAAATCCTTCTAACCTTGTAAAAATACCTCTATAAATAAAAGCTAAGTTTGTGAGTATTTTTCTGGAGCCTTGATATTATTTCAATATAATTTATTTCTTTTTTTAAAAAGAAAAAATCTCCCTTTCCTTATCACCTTTACGCCTTGAAGCAGAAAACGAATTAAGGTTGTGCTAAGTTATTCTGAAGAAGCATCAAGGAAGTTACCTGACAACACGTTGGAATTGAAATGTCCGTTAAAAGTCTCAAAGAATACCCGGAATAATATTGGTCAAAGCGGGTCAAGGTATGAAAACGTGTTGGACTCTTGACTATTTATTTAAGATAAGATGTTATACTATTATAATATTATGTTGCTCTCAAAAGTACTCTCACTAGATATGTTGATTTTGGAGGAATCTATCCTCAAATTAATTATTTACAAGATTCATCTCCCCAGGAGATCCGATATTGGTTCAATTTTGGAGCAATCAACTCGATATATCTAACAACCCCCGAGTTTAATGAAATCGATAGACTCCCTAGATGGATTAAAACTGGTGTTAGAGATTGATATCTAAACAATCCCACTATCACACCTAAAGATACACTAGTTCTCAAATTCTTTTCTGCAGGAGCAGATTATTTCAATGAAGAAAGATACCCGGCTTATCATTTAATACAGTTGGGAAAAGCCACTGATTTTTATATTACTCAGAATGATAAAATAACTAAAGAATTTAATAAATTCACCAATAATGATATCCATTATTGGAGAGCTATAGGCCTTTACGTAATACTACAAGGAATAGACAATTGTTCAAAAAGAGGATTTATGACATATGGAGAAGAAAAAATGAACTACTCAGTTATTATAGCACCAGCAAGAAACACGCCACCAACAGCTGCTCGATATTTACAAGCAGAATATAATATGATAGAAAAATAAATTTTAAAGTCAAGCACTCAGGCGCAGAAGAAATTATGCTAGCTCAGGCAACATGAGAAGGATACATGTGAATTTTGTTCTCCGAAAAAGAAGAAGATGATAGAAGACGCAATATCAACATCTTCCAAGTAAAGCAATGACGCTTGGAAGATAATCAGAAAGATGTAGAAGCAGAAGATAAAGAAGGAAGAAACGAGAAGAAAGAGACAGATAGTGACTCTTTTGTCTTTTGTAATTATATAAAACATAGGGTCCCACCTAATTTGTTTTCTTGTAATAATGTAGATAAGGAACATGGAAGGCCTTTAAATCAACAGTAATTTCTTCATCGGTCAACTTTAACTTATAATATATAATATGTAATGTAAACTTAAACTAAAATTTCCGTCTTTTAAAATAGAAAGATCTCGAAAATTGAAGAAGAAATTTTTTCATTGGCCATTGGACTTGCAAACAGTTTAAAAAGAAAACAAATAAAATTGAGGTAAAAGAACATTACAGATGTCACGCCCCGAGAGGGTACCCTAGGCGTGGCCAGCACTCAGAAACCATCTCTGGCTTCCGAGAGAACCACTTGGTCTCATTACTCATTTGTTCATCAGCGAAAGACTTAATAATACTAATGTGGCTTGTCATAATCAAAGGAAAAATAGATAATTCTTAGAAGAAGTAGTTTCTAAGGAGAACTACTCCGATTACATCATCAAACTCTGTCTATGAAGCCTCTAATACTCTTAGATGGTGCCAATGACATGTCCATGGCTACCTCAAAAGAAACATCACACTCAACAATAATAAAAGGATAAGGAGTTCCTTCGAATACAAGAAGGACTCACCAAATAGCTGAAAAGAAATAATCTTCAACGATGCGCCTGTTGAGGATCTCTAACACCTGTATCTGTATCATAAAACGATGCAGGTCGAATGACGTCAGTACGTGGAATGTACGAGTATGTAAAATGGCAGGAAGGTAAGGACAGATATCAATAAACTCCTCTCGAGAAAACTCAGCTCAAAACTCAACATTATCTCAACATCAATATGTAATGCAAGTTTAAAATATAAAAATAATAGTAATAAACAATGCTTACTCAGTTGGGAGTTTCTCTAACCGACAACCATCACTTATGAGCTAGCGATGATACAACGAAGTGATGTCGTTGCCACATCCATCCAATACCTTGCCAGGGTAAATGACATCACCATCTTGGATCCACTCATCAAAGTCCTCTTTTTGGGACTTAAGAGGCATAGCCTCCATCCTACGCTGGCTACGTAGTTCTGGGGTTTGAGTCAATTAAACTCTTACCCAACTCGGTGCTCAATACTACTCCCAAAATATATGCTCATATTAAACTCATCATCTAGTCTCATTAGACTTTAATTTAAATCATCAAACTCATCTCATTTCATGTTCATCAATCATTATACTTCCAAAAAACATCATTTACATCTCATCAAAACATCTTGCTCAAAATATCATTTGCTCAAATTTATTCAAACTCAACTCTTTTGCTTTTTTAAAACTTAATAAAATACATATATAGTATTAATTCATATCACTCTTTTTATCAATGAAAATATTAAAAAACCAACATCTTTACTCAAAATATGTGTAAAAATATTCATGAATATCAAATCAATTAGGATTCATGGGAAAGTAGCCATGAACAATAATTCCAACAATATGAGAGATAACAATAATAATAATATTAATGCATAAATATATCTAACTCAATAGAAGAAGAATTAATTTATTTAGAATTCAAGATTTGGATAAAACTCAACTATAACTCAATTATAATGAATTTAAATATTGGGCGCATGGACGAACTCAATCCGATGCTATGAAAGCCTTACATACCTTAAATCCGAAGGTTTACTCCGAATTGGAATACTCTTGGATCCCTAGCCTTTTCTTCGCGCCGGAGCGTTTTGTGTACTACCCGGAGTATAAGAATAACCGGAGTAGTATTTTTATACTACTAAAACTAAAACTATATTTGAGAAGAAGTATATAAAGAGAAGAAATGCTTAAGAAAGCTTGATGAATAAAATGAGGAAATAAGGTGGGTATTTATAGGTGGGAAAGAGGGACCTAACAATAAATAAAATAATTATAAAGAAAAATCTGAAAATTTAATGGAATATATTGATGTCATGGATGATGTTAAATGGAGGACAATTTATGTCATGCATGATGTCAAATGCATCTAGATGTTTCCATGGTAGGTAAGATGAGTTCTTTTTAACAGAATACTCGTTTTCGAAGCTGCGTTTGAATAAGATAAATTCCTTATTAGGATTTGGTATCTTCATAAGAATTGTAGATATGGAAGTCTAGTTTCATATCGTTCAACAATCAACCAATTTGGAGCAACCTACAGTGAGATATGAATTTTCTTCTATCAACACTCAATTCCGTCACAACACTATATCTTGCAAAGATTAATTTATTTGACCTACTTATACTCCGAATTTGAAGTTATGTTCTTCATGAAAGTTGTAGGTAAGGATGTTGTGATTACCCAGAAATTTGAATCACTTAATTTGGACCAACTTATGAAGAGTTATGCCCAAAATACAGAGGCTGTATTATTTTCATCGAGAATTGAAATACCGACATACAATATTTTAGGGGTTGTTACAACAGACGTCCAAATTAACTAAAAATGTCAAAAAAAATAACTCAAACCAAAAATAATAAACAAAATTTAACGGAGAATCATAAATAATGACTGAAGAACATGAAAACATAGAAAACAATGGTTGGAGTTTGAATCTCTCCGTGCAGATCTGAAATAGAACTAAATATACGTAAAAAATACAACAAAATATAGTAACAAGAAAAGAAAAATCATAAAACAAAGTGAAACAACATTTCTGTAGATTTGGAGTAAAAACTCAAACCTCACAAAAAATGAAGTGTGTTTGGCTGAAAAAGAAGAGGATTTTGGTGGTTTGGTGGTCGTTCGTTGGTTTTAATGGGAAAATGTGAAGAAGAGCGATCAAATTCTCAATAAGAGTTAAAATTAGTGTTATTTATAGTGAGGTTGAGGGAGAGAGTGGAGAACAATAATAAATATTATGGGTGTGTCTTTTAGGAAGAATTAGAGAGGAGAGAAAAAGAGTTTGAAAATAGTTGTATATGTGTAGAAAATTATAGTGTATAGGTGTTTGACTTTTGTTGTAGTTGTTGATAAGTATTTTTTTTAAGGAAGAATACGAAAGGAGAGAGAGTTTGAAAATGGTTATATAGGTGTAGAAAATTATATTGTAAGTGTTGGACTTTTGTTGTAATTCTTGATAGATATGTTTTTTTAGGAAGTATAAGAGAGGAGAGAGAGAGTTTGAAAATTGTTATATAAGTGTAGAAAATTATAGTGAATAGGTGTTGGACTTTTGTGGTAGTTGTTGATGGATATATTTTTTTTAGAAAGTAAAAGAGAAGAGAGAGAAAGTTTGAAAATTGTTATACAGGTATACAAAATTGTAGTGTATAGGTGTAGGACTTTTGTGATAGTTGTTGATAGTTATTTTTTAAAAAAGAATAAGATAGGAGAGAGGGAGAGTTTGAAAAATGGAGATTTATGTGGAAAACTTTGTGTGATTAGTGAGTGGGTAAAATTGTGTGGAAAATATGTGTGATTAGTGGGGTAGGTATAATTGCAGGAAAATTTAATATTTATATATATTTTACTGTAATTCTAGAATTTATATGATTTGTGGGATAGGAAGATTTGCTTGATTTTGCTTGTTAAGCAAGATGCACGTGTTGTTAGATATCAAAATATTTTTCTGCAGATTATTGATTTATCGAACCAGCAATTTTTTGGACCCTCTTCCCCAATTGGTATCAGAGCCATGATGGATAATAAAGACGTAAAAGTAGATATCTGTCAAAACATGTTCATGTCCTCTTTAGACATTAAGATTAGACAAGAAAATAATGAATCTAAATTCGATAGATTAACTGAAGAGTTAAGAGCCATTATTACTATTATTATTATTATTGTTATTATTATTATTACTATTATTATTATTACTATTATTGTTATTATTATTATTACTATTATTGACGAAAATGGTATAATATTACAAAGCCATATCATTGAAAAGATATCTATTTTCTCAGATAAATTAGTCGATAAAAATCAAGTACAAAACTTTTTAGAAATTTTTAATTATACTTCGAATTATATTCAGCATTTGGCTGAATTAAGAAAACTATTTCAGGAATTATTAAAAAATGGATAAAAGTTTTGAATTCAATAAAGTATTAATGAAAAAAGTAAAAGATATTAAATGTACTTGCAGAGAGCTACCAAAATTACAATTACCAAAGAATAGTGATGATTTAATTCTAGAAACAGACGCTTCAGAACATTCTTGGTGCGGTGTATTAAAAAGAATAGATTATGATCTTAATAAAAATAATATTGGAGAAAGCCTATGTTGATATTGTTCTGGAAAATTTTCGGACACCCAAACTCGATAACATATTAATGAAAAAGAATTGTTAACCGTAGTAAAAAGTATCAAAAATTATATTACTTCTTACCACCAAAACCATTTACTCTCAAAACTGATAAAACGCAAGTAAAGGCTTATGTTCATAATAATCTTCTGTCAAAACCAGAATATAAATGATTTATTAGATGGCAAATGTTATTATCCGAATATTCCATCGATATCAAAATTGTTCGAACTAACAAAAATATTGCAGCAGTTTTTTTCATCAGAAATAGAAGAAATTAAAAACCATCTGCAACATATCGATAAGGGTTTCAAAGATATTCAAACAGCATATGTATGGTCATCTGTTGCTTGATTTCGATGTCCATCTCTTGTGAGGAAATCTGCTACAATATTTTTATTAGATCAAATAATTTCAATATCAAAAGAATATTCAGATCAAATAGTTTCTGATATTATAGAAATAGCTAATTTCAATTCTGAACAACTAATTGCTGACAAATTAATCAGCATATGTGCCCAGATAACGTAAAAAATTGGCCAGTGCAGTGATTTTTATGATATTGTTAATAGCTTGATAAACCGCAAAAGGATGATAATACCTTGATAACTACGGAGGACAATATAAGTACGAAAAATTATCTTTTAGACCCCAATGCCCCAAAAAGGAGTTACTTTTGAATTTAAAGAAAAATTCGATAAGCTACTTCAAGCCATCGAAGATCAAGAATAGATAATAAGAGATTTATTATTCTCTCAAAACTACTCCAAACAGATACATTGATTTTACGGGGATATATCCTCAAATCAATTACCTACAAGATTAATCTCCACAAGAAATTAGATACTAGTACAATTTTGGAGCCATAAATTCTATTTATCTTACTTCTTTAAATTTATCAGAGATTAGTAGATTACCGTCATTGATACAAAATAGAATAAAAGATTGTTATCTCAATAGCTCAACGATTACTGCAAAGGATATTTTGGTCCTTAAATTTGTTTCTGTCAGACCAGATTTTTTCAAAGATAAAAGATATCTTGCTTACCATTTTATGCAAATTGAAAAGGCCAACGATTTTAATATTATAAACAATTTTCAAGAAAAATCTTTTCAAAGATTTACCAAAAAGAATACTCATTACGGACGTGCTATTGGATTAAAAATTATACTACAAAATATGGAGCACAACTTTAAAAAAGGATTTAGAACTTATGTAGGAACAAAAATACATTCCTCTATCCTGATTGCCTCGGCAAAAAACACTCCGCCAGCAGTTAAAAGGTATATGGAAACAAAGATAGATTTTGATTTTAATTAATGAAGGTATTATTAAGTCCAGCCCTCAGGCTAAGCAACGATTATGCGAAATGAGGAGCACGCTAAAGACAAATGCGAATTTTTACTCCAAAAAAGGAGAAGATGATAGAAGATGTCATGTCAACATCTTCCGAATAAAACAGAGATAGATGGACGGATAGAAGAAGATAAGGAATGAAAAAGATAAGAAGAAAGAAAAAGATGATAGCAATTGATAGCTAACCTTTTTGTCATTTCATAATAAGATATGATAGCGACTGATAGCTAATATTTTTTTTCATCTTAAGAAGATAGAAAAAGAAGAAAATGACGTAGAAGATAGAAAATTGTCATTTTGTAAAAATAGGTCCCCACTATTTTGTTTTCTTTTGAAAGAAGAGTCGTTTCAATACTTCTTTCTTTTGTAAACTAAGAGATAAAAGGTCACTTTCATCTTTATATAAATGTATTAAATCCGCAACAGAAGTCCGTCTCCTTCGTCTATAAAAGGAGACAGTTTGTACACAAAGGGGGCATCGATCGAAACTTGATCAAAAAACAATCCCTCTACCTTTGTAAAAATTCTTTAAGATTTGAATAAAAACTAAAGTTTGTGAGTATATTTCTTGAGCATCAATATTATTCTTTTAGAATTTCTTTCCTTTTATAAAAAAAAGTACTCCCCTTTCATACTACCCTTATGCCTAGAAGTAGAAAATGAATCTACGCTGTGTTGTGTTATTCTGAAAGAAGGTCAGAGAAATTACCTGGAAACAGATTGGAACTGCAATGTCTGGTAAAAGTCTCAACGAATATCCGGAGTAATTATGGTCAAAGTGGATAGGTATGGAAGCGTGTTGGACCATTGACTTTTTATTTAAGTTATGAAATTATATTGTTATAATATTATGGTGCTCAGGAAATTTACTCTATTTCAATTATTATGTTTTCTTTAGACATAACATATTCCTCCTTAGGAGGACTAATTTTACTTGTTAAACAAGATGATTATATTATTAGATATGAAAAATATACACACTCAGATTATAGATTTATAGAATCAGCAATTTTCTAGACCCCCTCTTCCAGTTGATATCAGAGTCATGATAGATGTTAAAGACGTAAAAGTCGATATTACACAAAATATGTCAACTTTAGATATCAAGATTAGACAAGAAAGTAGTGACGATAAATTTGACAAAATAACTGAAGCATTAAGATGCTATGAAACCTTTAAAGATTATTATTTTTATCAACAATTTTACTAAGTGTCTTTACAGGTGCTAAAGTAAAAATCGACTGAAATACAGTTGATGTATATCTAATATACAAGAAAATTGGTGGTTGTATACACTGATATACAGTGTATATACAGCTATGATGTATAATAAAATTGGGCCAAAAGCTCAAAATGCAGTGACCCAATAACTTAATCCAGCCGTACAAAAGCTAAATGTCTGGTCATATTTTCATATGTTATTTATTATTTATTTTTATTGATTCGATTTGTAATAATTGATTTACTTATGTTGTTTATAATTGCTTAGATATAGTTTTAACTTAATTAGATTTCATAAAGATAAACCATTTTATGTTAATTTACTCTTTAAATAATATTTTACCTTATTTAGCCATTTTAATAAACTTTACTTTCTTTTCATATTATTTCCAATGTATAAGCTTGATCATTTTTTCAAAAATAGTTTTTTAACGTTTTTATTTCTTTTTAAATTAATATTTTCAAAAGTTAGTCAAATAATTTTCAAATCGCCAGATAACTGTGGGTTATCGATCACTTTGAATGTTTAACACAAAATGAAATAAGAACCTCATACCACCTTTTTCTCTGAATTTTTAAGATTTAAATCTATTAGAATCTTTAAAATTAAGGTTTCTTGATTTTCCTTAAAAAATTAAGTGGCGACTCCTCTTTTCTTTTTCCAACATAACAGAAATGGCGACTCTACTAGAGATATATTTTAGGTTCTAACCATTAGATTTGTTTGACTTATTTGACTAACTATTTGAAAATGTAATAATTAGTAATTAATTTTTCTTTATTTGCGTTTTATGTATTCAAATTTTGAATATTAAATTGTCATTGCATGCATAACATGTTTTCCGCTACTTGGCCTTTTATTTTCTTACTTAAATGATGATTATTCGGGGTCGCAGCAGTTGAATCCAAAATATTCCTAGGGGGTACCCTGGCGAAATGAGTTAGTCACTAGATGGCCAACGGTCGCTAACTTCCCCTAACTCGAGTTGTCTGCTTGGGTCACCGGTACACTTCAAAATATTGCCTATTCTTAGACAACCTAGCATAGAGCGAAGCCAAATTCCTAATTTAGCACATTAGCCTAAGACGATCCAATACTCAAGGCGTATTAGGCCCATTACAAAGATCACCTTGAGTCCATAACGGCCCTCGGCCTAAATGGACGATCATTCCTATGTGTTTAAATTTGAAGGTTGTATACGTCGTTTGGCAAACCATTGTCCCTTGGGTTGGAAATTTATTTTAGTAGCTTAATCTAGTCAAAGAAGGATCTTCACAAGCTGTTACTTCATCCAAAAGGTGTTGGCATTCGTAGATGTCAAGAACGAAAGACTTTCCACGAAGCCTTAGTTTAGGATTGTACCCTTGCATGAGACTGATTATTTGTATCCCATTTTTCTATTATGTATCCCTATTCAGTTTATTCATAAAGCTTGTATAAATATGGTTTTTTGGCGTAATGGAATATTTCAAATGACGTTATACATCCTTCAAATCGTTAGGCCTACCCTTGGCACAAAAGGGTTACATACCTGTTTAGAATGCACAATATTTGTTTATGTATTATATACCATTACTGTTTATGTGAATATGTTGCTTTGTTTGGAGACATTCTATCCCACCCTATTTTGAAATATTTTTTTTAGAATCCTCTAAACATACAAATATCAAGTCACTATCAAAGTTCGTCAAAATAATCTTTGAGTCTTTAATTTTCCAACAAAATTCAAATTACATTCTCAAAATTCTAAAATCTCACTCTCTCATTTGAGAAGAGGTTGATATTTTTTATTTTTATTTTTGGAAAGTGATTCAAGCTAGTCGAACAATGTAAGACCTGAATTTTCCTTTGTGAGATACGTAGGCAGCCTTTGAAGTCTCGGTCCTGTCTTTGAAGTTTTTAGTTTTTCCTCAATCCTTCAAAAAAATTGAGAACTTCTTCTGCATATAAGAAAAATGATGGTACAAAAGTTGAAGCGCAAGAAATCTGTGATTCAACACAAGTCAACATTTTTCACACATCAATACTATAATTAAAATGGGTCGATTTCTGTCCATTTAGTCTTCTTCACCCATGGATTAGTTTATCTTCAAACAAAGCAACATTTATATGTTTAGTTCTTTGTGTGATATTTTGCATTAATTATTACAAACACGAGCTAATACTTTGGCATTTGAGTTATTCTTATTTTTTCAGAGAGAGACTACTTTGTGTCAGAAATCAAATTTGCTTACTTCTCAAAGATCGAGGGTTCAACAAAATTGATTTTTTCCCTTTGCAGAGGCTGTTATCAAAGAACATCGAGCAATAAATAATTAGATCTTAATTTGAGAAGTCAACACCCCTCCCTAACTAAGAAGTTTTTTATGTACATAGGAGAGACAACATTTTTTCCAGAGAAGGAATTATGACAATCCCAAATCGAGTACAACATTCAATCACAAACTTTAACCCTAATCTCTTTCAATTCTTTAATCTAAGAGAAATCATAACTCTTTTTCTTATGGATCTTGTAGGGACAAAGGGTTAATGGAAAATAACGATGACCTAGAATTTCACAAGACACCAATACACAGCCTGAAAGATAAATCGGAGGAGTCTTTGACTATGAAGTCTTACTCCTATATTTTTTACATTTTTTTATAATCGCCCCGCTTTCACATTTTTTTCATATCTTTATGGAAAATCATCCCCAACAATAGTCGGAGATGGTCATAACAATGTATGATTCTCATGAATATTTGGAAAAACTCAAGTCATAAGAGACAATTCTCAAAAAGAACACAACAACAAGTGATTCCTTCGGAAAATTGGAAGAACACATCAATGTATAATCTCTGAGGATTATCTGAAAAACAATACAATAATAGGTGTCCTCACCGATGGTGGAAAGGACACGAAACGTATTGGTGCAAATAGGCAAAAGACTCTACCCAGATGAAGATGTCAACGAGCACTAGACTTACGAAATGTCACTCTGAATCTGTCTAAATCTTTAAATTATTTTATATATCATATCTGCAAGAACTACACACACCTGATTCTCATTTCAGATAGATACGTAGGCAGCTCTTCTTGGCTTCGGTATTTTTTTTTCAATAAATTTTTTTTAAAAAAACAATAAATTGTGTACATATTTTAAAAGTCATATCTTCTTGATTGGGGCGAATACAGTTAGGAGCATACGAAATAGTCGGTATGATAAAAAAGATTGGCTTTGTGATAAACCATAGCTTCTGTTGGTATCTTTCATTTGTACATTTGTTATTCTTGAAAAGTCTCTTGCAAGCATTCAAGGTAAGAATAAACCAACCTCATGGCTTCATGTGTATTGCATGGTGAGCTTTAGGTTAAAATTCAATTGCATCACACTGCTGATCTAGAACTTGGCCTGAATGTTTGTTGAGGCGAAATCCTGAGCAATGTTTGGTTTGAGAAAGGATTGCAGGCTTTTTTTGACCCGATTGTGCCTTTCAAAACCTTTTCTTTGGACAACCACTTCTTAGCCCTTTCTCTTCTGAGTGCTTACGTGCACTATTCTATTCTAAATATTCTCACATTAGTAGAGACTTACATACAGGTCAAGCATTTGGTATCACAGTTGCATGTGTTGAACATTCTTGAGAGTGTGAGTGCACTTTGAAAAATGCCCTCAAATCGAATAATTCAGACATGTGTGAAATATAATTTTCTTTATTGTGAAGGCACTTGAAATAAGAAGTATGTTTAAGGTATTAATTGAAATAATAAGAATTACCTCGAAGTCAATCTCAATTATAAGAAAGAAAATGAGAAATATATTTATACAATGCTAACTGTTGGTACCAATTATAGTCAAAATTTGATTATCTCTTTACATTCTTAAAAAATGCATTTTCCTTTGAAATTGGATGGTTTGCTCTAAATAATGTGTCATTAGACTAATTTCATCGATGTGAGATGTCTATTTGATTTCATTGGATCGTCCATCTCAAATGTGAGGCATATCTCTTGTTTATAAGTTGTAAATATTGCAAAGAATATAATTTTCCATATCATTATGCTCATATTACACATGAATCTACTGATGGTCTTATCTCAGATTTTGCAGTATTCATCATCCACAGAATTTAAACTATATTTGACCTGATTCATGCAATAACATGATATGTAGGCGCCACAATGGCTCGGTCATGTTCCCCGTAATATTTTTATTTCTCCCTTACCATGAAAACTGGAATAAATTTTTTGAGAAGATCTCAAAAATTCACAAGAAGATACTATCTCCAACAAGTCAAGATTGAAGATCATGTTAGTATATGCAACTGGACAGAATTTTGGAGAAAATCTCAAAAATTCTATAAGAATGTCAAAATTCTTTTTTCAGCAGCTCGAGATTTGTCAAAAAATCTTAGTGGGATAGAATAGAGCGAACGCAAATTCAAGATGTGAGCCATTGATGTCTCGTATAAACTTCCATCAAAGACATGAGTCCCAACAAACATAAATTGTTCAAGAGAAAAAAATGAAGAAACATGTGAAAGCATCGAGATGATGACACTTTCACAATCCTCGAGCCATTCACCTTGTTAAAGTGGACAAACATCGAGTCATCTACCTTATTACAGTGGATAATCATTCAAATCATCCAAGATGATGACATTTTCATTTTCATTTGCCAAAAAGGCCATTTCATTTCATTGCATTACCAATAGAGTCGGGCATCATTCACATCATCCAAGAGGATGAAATTTGCATATTTATTTACCAAGAGAACCATTTTATTTTATTGCATTACTGAGAGGGTCATGCATCATTTAAATCATCCAAGAGGATGACATTGCATATTATTGCCAAAATAACCATTCATATTATATTATCGGAAGTGGTAATATTATTGTCGAGGGGTCCATTTCACTACATTGCATTGCCAAGAGAGTCATGCATCATTCAAATAATCCAAGAGGATGACATTGCATATTCATTGCCAAGGGGGCTATTTTAATACATTGCATTGCCAAGAGGGTCATGCATCATTCAAATCATCCAAGAGGATGACATTTGCATATTTATTTGGTGAGAGGGCCATTTTATTATATTGCATTGCCAAGAGGATCGTGCATCATTCACATCATCCAAGAGGATGACATTTGCATATTTATTTACCGAGAGGGTCATTTCATTACTTGCATTGCCAAGAGGGTCATGCATCATTTAAATCATCCAAGAGGATGACATTGCATATTCATTATCGAGAGGGTCATTTTATTACATTGCATTGCCAAGAGGGTCATGCATCATTCAAATCATCCAAGAGGATGACATTTGCATATTTATTTATCGAGAGGGTCATTTCATTATATTGCATTGACAAGAGGGTTGTGCATCATTCACATCATTCAAGAGGATGACATTTGCATATTTATTGATCGAGAGGGCCATTTTATTACATTGCATTACCAAGAGGGTCATGTATCATCAAATTATCCAAGAGGATGACATTACATATTCATTGTCGAGAGGGTCATTTTACTACATTGCATTGCCAAGAGGGTCATGCATCATTCAAATCATCCAAGAGGATGACATTTGCGTATTTATTTGTCGAGAGGGTAATTTCATTACATTGGATTGCCAAGAGGGTCGTGCATCATTCACATCATCCAAGAGGATGACATTTGCATATTTATTTATCGAGAGGGTCATTTCATTACTTGCATTGCCAAGAGGGTCATGCATCATTCAAATCATCCATAAGGATGACATTGCATATTCATTGCCTAGAGGGTCATTTCATTACATTGCATTGCCAAGAGGGTCATGCATCATTTAAATCATCCAAGAGGATGACATTTGCATGTTTATTTGCCGAGAGGGCCACTTCATTACATTGCATTGCCAAGAGGGTCTTGCATCATTCATATTATCCAAGAGGATGACATTTGCATATTTATTGGCCGAGAGGGTCATTCATATTATATTAACGGAAGTGGTAATATCATTGTCAAAAGGGTCATCTCATTTTCACTACATTACCAAGAGGGTCATGCATCATTCAAATCATCTAAGAGGATAACGTTACAAATTCATTATTGAGAGAGCCATTTCATTACATTACATTGCCACGAGGGTCATGCATCATTCAAATCATCCAAGCGGATGACATTGCATATTCATTGCTGAGAGGACCATTTCATTACATTGCATTGGCGAGATGGCTATTTTATTTTTATTGCATTACCAAGAGGGTTATGCATCATTCAAATCATCCAAGAGGATGACATTGCATATTATTACCAAGAGGACCATTCATATTATATTACCGTAAGTGATAATATTATTGCAAGAGGGTCATTCATATTATATTATCAGAAGTGATAATATTATTTTCAAGAGGGTCATTCATATTATATAATAGAAGTGGTAATATCATTGCCAAAAAGGTCATTCATATTATATTATCGAAAGTGTAATATCATAGACAAGAGGGCATTGTATGTTGATCTCGTCGAAGCGAAACATCAACATTTTCCAGCGTTCTAAACACCTGAAGGGCATACGTAAGACACATCAAATATTAGAGAAGATTTGAAGTGCAACTTGCCAATGGATCATTATCCTACCAATGGAGCAGCATATATCCTACCAATAAATCATCGTTCATACTATCGATGGACCAACATATTCTACCAATGGATCATCATTTGTCCTATCGATGGACCAACATATTCTACCAATGGATCATTATTCGTTCTATTGATGGACACACATTTATATCCTACTAATGGATCTTCATTCGTCCTACCGATAGACAAATAATTATTTTGCCGAAATATCCTGCTGATGGATCACCTTCATTCATCCTACCAATGGACATGCATCATATCTTGCCGATGGATCACCTTCATTCGTCCTATCGATGGACATGCAACATTATCCTACTAATGGATTATCATTCATCCTATCAATGGACCAACATATCCTACCAATGGATTTTTATTTGTCCTATCGATGGACACACATTTATATCCTACCAATGGATCTTAATTTGTCCTATCAATGGACACACATTTATATTCTACCAATGGATCTTAATTTATCCTACTGATGGACATAAAGTTATTTTGCCGAGTATCCTACCAATGGATCATCATCTTACCGATAGAGCAGCATATATCCTACCAATGGATCACCAGTCTACCAATGGAGAAGAATTATCTTTTCGATAGAACATTATTTTTATTCATCCTACCGATGGACATTCATTTATTTTACCAAGTATCCTATCAATGGATCATCATTCATCCTATCGATGGACATGCAACATCATTCTACCAATGTATCATCATTCGTCTTATCGATGGACCAACATATCCTACCAATGGATCTTCATTCGTCCTATCGATGGACACGCATTTATATCTTATCGATGGATCACCTTAATTCATCCTACAAATAGACATGCATCATATCCTGCCCATGGATCACCTTCATTCGTCCTATCGATGTACACGCAACATCATTCTACCAATGAATCATTATTCGTTTGATCGATAGACCAATAATTATTTTGCCTAAATATTCTATCGATGGATCACCTTCATTCGTCCTACCAATGGACATGTATCATATCCTGCCAATAGATCACCTTCATTCGTCCTATCGATGGACATGCAACATCATCATATCGATGGATCTACATTTGTCTTATTGTTAGACATGTATTTGTATTCTACCGATGGATCGTTCTCACATGTACTACCAATGGACCTGCATTCAGTTTGCCAAATATCCTATTAATGGATATTGTTTTGTCCTTTCAACGAACTCACACCACACTTAAACAATCAGATGAAGGTTGTCGGCATGCATGACTTTGAAGCACTAAAACAACAACATATCCACAAGCATATGCGAAGAAGATGACAAAAAGTATCGTAAGAGATGCTACCTTTTTCTTTAATTTTGTTTTTACTAAAAAAAAATATCTTAATTTTTTTGAGAACATCCAAAAGGGTGTGTTCTCAATTAAACCATAGGTAAGGGTCACGTCAACAAGGACGCAACACAATGAGAAACTTTCAATCAAACTACACCTTTATCTGAATGACATAAGTACAATCAAAATTAGATTGGTCAATTTCTTTGTCCATGATCTCTTTTGTCGATCCTATCCACAGAAAGGAACAGCCGTTGACACCAGTTTTGGCCTGACTTTTCTAAAATTAATACTTTTAATTTTTATTTTTTAAATAGTTCAAAAGTGCATTTTTACAATTTTAAATCAATTTTATCGATAATTATTCTTAGATGAGGATTTTATCAGTTTTTTTAGATTTTAGTTATAACTATTTTTATCGCAGTTCGTTAATTTGCATTTTTATATTTCATTTGTTATATTTGTTCATATTTATTTTAGTATTTTTAGCACAGTTTAGGAATATATTAAAATATAGATAAATATTAAATTTTCTCCACAATTATACATACTCCACTAATCACATAAATTTTCCGTACAATTTTACCTACTCCACTAATCACACAAAATTTTCCACATAAAACTCCATTTTTCAAACTCTCCCTCTCTCCTATCTTATTCTTCCTAAAAAAATACACCCATCATTCATCAATAACTACCACAAAAATCCAACACTTATGCACTACAATTTTTATACATATATAACAATTTTCAAACTCTCTCTCTCTCCTCTCTTATTCTTCCTAGAAAAAACACTTATCAACAACTACCACAAAAGTTCAACACCTATACACTATAATTTTCTACACCTATATAACAATTTTTAAACTATCTCTTTCTTCTGTTATTCTTCCTAAAAAAACATACCTATCAACAACTACAACAAAAGTCCAACACCTATACACTACAATTTTCTATACATATATAACTATTTTCAAACTCTTTTTCTCTCATCTCTAATTCTTCTGAAAGACACACCCATAATATTTCTTCTTCTTCTCCAGTCTCTCCCTCACCCTCACTATAAATAACATCAATTTTAACTCTTATTGAGAACTTGATCGCTCTCCTTCACATTTCTCCATTAAAACCAACCAACATCCACCAAACCGCCAAAATCCTCTTCTTTTCTAGCCAAACACATTTCATTTTTTGTGAGGTTTGAGTTTTCACTCCAAATCTAACTAGATAGAAATGTTGCTTCACTTTGTTTTATGATTTTGCTGTTCTTGTTGCTATGTTTTGTTGCATTTTCACATATATTTTGTTCCATTTCAGATCTGGACGAAGGGGTTTAAACTCCAATCATTGTTTTCTGTGTTTTCATGTTCTCCGGTCATTATTCATGATTTCTCCGTTAAGTTTTGTTTACTATTTTTATTTGGATCATTTTGTTCGACATTTTAGTTAATTTGCACGTCTGTAATATTGTTCTTTTACCTCAATTTTATTTGTTTCCTTTTTAAATTATTTGCAGATCCCATAGTCAATGAAAACATCTCTCTATTAGTTTTCGAGGCCTCTCTATTTTAAAAGACGAAAATTTTAGTTTAAATTTACATTACATATTATATATTACAAGTTGAAATTGGCCGATGAAGAAATTACCATCGATTTCCAAGACCTCCCATATTCATAAGAGGGATTTTATTTTCGTATTATTATTATTATTATTATTATTATTAATAATAATAATAATATTATTATTATTTATTCATTATTAACACATTTACTAAGTTTCTTTACTGATGTTGGAGCAAAAATCAACTGATATACAGTCCATGTATATTTGATATACAAGAAAACTGGTGGTTGTATACACCGATATACTGTGTATATACAGTTGTGATATACAATAGAATTGGGCCAAAAGCTCAAAACGCAGGTGGCCCAACAACTTAGTCCAGGCGTACAAAAACTAAATGTCGAACCATATTTTCATATATTATTTATTATTTATTTTTATTAATTCGATTTGTAATAATTGATTTACTTATGTTGTTTATGATTGCTTAGATATAGTTTAACTTAATTAGATTTCCATAAAGATAAACCATCTTATGTTAATTTACTATTTAAATGTTATTCTACCTTTATTTAGCCATTTTAATAAACTTTACTTTCTTTTCATATTATTTCCAATGTATAAGTGTGATCATTTTTTCAAAAATAGTTTTAAAGTCTTTATTTCCTTTTAAATTAATATTTTCAAAAGTTAGTCAAATAATTTTCAAATCGCCAGATAACCGCGCGCTAGCGGCCACTTTGAATGATTAACACCTTCTCAAAATGAAAATAAGAACCTCGTACCACCTTTTTTCTGAATTTTAAGACTTAAATCTGATAGGATCTTTAAAATTAAGGTTTCTTGATTTTTCTTAAAAAATTAAGTGGCGACTCCTCTTTTCTAAAATTAATTTTTTCTCTAAAAAGTTGAAATTAATTTTAATCCATCTTTTTTCCGACATAACAACGTCGTGAGAAACTAGTTCTCCAAAAAACTTTTCTTGTACAACTAATTCAACTTAAAACCATAGAATATTCCAGTCCATATTTTGCTTAATGTGCAAATGTTTAAGAACAAAAATGCACAGAAACTAAGAGAATGCTATATAAAAGAGACAAGTCTTATCAAGTTCCAAGTTCTGTGTATAATGAGCAAGGAGTCATAATAAGCATATTTTTATACTGGTTACTATACATATTTTCAAACCAGCTATGCATATTTCTGTATTTACCTCCATCTCTAAGTGTTGCCCATTATCCACCTCCATCCACAAGATTTAAAATCGTGTTCCATTGTTTTGATTTTATGATTAAATAGGTTACTACTACTCAAACATTTAGAGAAACTATGAGGACTTTTGCAGCATAATTCTGCTATCTCGTGTTGCTGCTTAAAACAATCAGCATCACCTACACCTCCAGCCACCAACCAGCCAATGGTAGTGAGAGAGACAGGTTCTTATGGAACAAACTTGTTTACAACCTCACAAGCACTTATAAGTGCATCTAATTAACAACGAAACTAAAAATTACAAATACGGACGGGACATGATACTGAAAGTAAGTAACACATTCCAAGTTTGATGATAAGTTGAACAGACATGTACTGATGTACTTAGTAAATTTAGGTGCAAATATGTATTATTATAAAGCATTTTGTAAAGATCACACCTCTGATAATAAGGAAATTGAAATTGCACGAAATAGAGGAGCAAAATCAGTATGACACAACTATCCAAATAGGCACGAAAAAATTAACAAAGTGAATGTAGAGTATTATGCAAGAAAAATAGACTATATGACTATTAGTAAAAACTATTGAGAATGGACATTGAAGCTATAAACAATAGTTTATCAAACTACAAGTTGATAATCTCCACAATATAACGAAGGAAATCTGCACAAACTTAGCTGATAATTCAAGAATGCAAAGCCTAGGAACACAATTTAACACTACCAACTTAATGCAATCACAATCATTCATGCAAAAACTGTAAAATTGTCAATTTTTCAGTTCAATTTAGTCTTCTCCTACAAGAAAGAAAGTAGCACAAATAATAACATCAAATAGCATTAGCCACGAATAATCGTCATTAGCCAAATAAGTTACCTTAAATTCTCTATTGAATCCAATTTGAGATTATACTATCCAACAAAGCAACCACTTCCTTATTTCCCTTCTCCCCATTCTCAACACACTTCAAAGCTTCATTCAGCTCTTGAGCCTCCTTAATCCTGACCTTCCTCAAAAGACTTCTATACACCCATATCCTGACCTGACCCCAAACCTTCAAATTCCCAACTACCATCATCCGCAAAACCCTCAACCCCTCCACAACCATATCATTCTTGCAAAAACCATCCAACAAAATAGCACACAATCCATAATCCACAAGACAAGGGAAATTAGGCCCAACGAAATTTTTTTAAAGCTTTCTTAGCCTTCCTGTCCCTAAAATACAAAGAAACTAACAATTTACAAATGGGTAATAAAAAAGATTGTATGTTTGGGGTATACTTAAGGCAGTTGAGGAATTACATGGGTTGTGTAAGGTCAGGTTCAAGAGAGAGTCTGTGAATGAAAATGAAAACAAAGATTATTTCTAAAGATGGATTTGTGAGAAATGCTGTTGTGCTGAGATTAACAGCTTCTTTGAGGTGATTTGAAGAGCATAAACGTGGGATTAGTAAAATGATTTGTATAAGCTCTTCTTGGGTCAGAGAAATGGCTGCAGTTGTGGGTTCTATTTGGGCACGAGGAGAAGAAGAAGAAGATGCGAAAGACAAATAATTAGAAGTGAAACGTGAGAGAAGAAATGGTGAAGAAAGAAAACGCAATCTTTGAATTGATCTCATAGTCATAGTGCCTGACTTATTGCGATATTAAGAAAATTAATAATATTTTAAAATATTATAATCTTAAGTATATCATAAAAAAAAGTAACATAAAAATATTTTTTTTGATATCATTAATGAATATCTTTTTAAGCATTATTTTAAATTTCTTTAAAGGGTATAAATCCAAAATCTTTAATAATTTAATATTAATATTTATCTCTATAGCTAAGAATTTACTTTTCCACTATATGAATTGAGAATAAATTTTTAAATGTGTAAATTTATTTCAAAGTTTGATTGTATTAATAAAATTATCATACAATTTTTCTTATTCTTAATTCTTTTGTGCTTATTATTCTTTTTAAATTTTAATTAATGAAATATTTTTTAAATATAATTTGAAATTCATTTAAAGTGGATAAATCCAAAATTGTTTAGTAATTTGTTTATAATATCTATCTCTATAGCTTAGAATTTACTTTCGCACTATATGAATTGAATATATATATATTTTCCCAATTTATTCTTAGATGTATAAATATATTTCAAAAAAGTTTGATTGCTATAATAAATTTACTTATAAAATTTTATTTATTATTCTAAATTTTTTGTGCTAGTTGTCTTATTTTCAATGTTATAAATTATATGTTTTGAATATTATTTTCCACTTTCATAAAAATTAATTTATATTATACGTAAATTTATAATATTAATTAAATGGAGAAAAAAGATAACAAAATTTAAAAAGTAATAGAGAAATGTTGATGATTCATGGGGTTAAAATAGATATTTAAAAAGATGAATTGAGATATAATGTAAATAATTTCTATTATTTAAGTTAAATGGATATTTACGTTTTGGAGCAATTTTTGTGGGAAAATTACCCAAATTACTTGTGTCGATAGTTTTTCTAATAAAAACTCCTTTTTTTTTTATTTTTTTTTATTTTTGTATAAAATAGAGCAAATCTTTAGTGGGCAAAAAGTAAAATAGAGCAAATCGAAACTTTTACAAATTACAGAAGTTTTCCTCTCAATACCGAACCCTAATTCCACGCCGACCCGATCCGTTTTCCATACCATACTATCGCTTAAACCCCTACCGCCAACGTAGTCTTTCCCCTCTCTCAGCTTACGTTGAAGCAAAAACATAGGCAGATTAACGCCAATTTGTAAAGGTGTTTTAGCAGTTTACGCTGAATTTTGGCAGCTACAACACAACAATGTAAGAGTGTTGCCTTTTTTTTAAATTTCTTTTTTTGAATTTAAAGAATACCCAGAATTGAGCTCTTGGGTTTCTGGTTGACAAGATTTGATAATTTTTCTTGGTGGGGTTGTAGGAATTGTTGATCAATGTTGTTTAAGTTTGGATTTTAAGAAAACCCAGAACTGAGTTTTGAGTCTCTGTTTGATTTGGATTGCAAAGATTTGATTTTTTTTTTGTTGGGGTTGGTGTTCTTGGATAGTATTAAATGCTTATGATGTTATATTTTTGTATCGAAGGTCTCGTCTATGTGTAAAGAATTTGCCAAAGTATGTAGCTGAGGACCGCCTCAGGGAATTCTTCTCTCAGAAAGGGGAAGTCACTGACGCCAAGCTCATGCGGACTTCGTTAAGTTTCTCTCGTCCTTTTTGCTCTTCCTAATTATTTTTAATAGTAATGCGAGCTGTAGACAAACTCTATGCCTAAATCCGTAATTTGTTCGATTGAAATGGGTCAAAATGGAGGAACAAACTATAGAGCATTCATACAGCAAACCACAATTAGTAAAGAACTTGCTGTTGATGTATAGTAACATTACTGTTTTTCAGTTGTTATCAGTGTTTTAGCCAACAATTGATTTTTTGACTCGTATGTACGAGTTACTATATGGTAGTATTGATATTATGGGGTGTGTTTATTACTACTTTGAAATGTATTTGACATCAAATGATTGTCACGTTAAACAGAGATGGGAAGAGCAGGCAGTTTGGATTTGTAGGATTTCGAACAGAGCAAGAGGCTGAGGAAGCTATCAAGTATTTTGACAAGTCTTTCATGGATAGTAGTCGTATTATTTGTGAGGTATGTCTTTTCTGCTTCAGTTACTATGATATTCTGCTTCGGAGGCATACATACTTAGCTGAAGAAGAAGATGCATCTCTATTCCATATTCCATTATTCTGAAATGAGTAGAACGTCTTCTTTGTATGTTTAGAATTACTTTCACTTTTTTTATTTAACCTGATTTATAGCCACACACTGTCATTGTTTGTGTTAGACCACGAGTTCCAAAAGTCTTTCTTTTTAAAACTCTGTGCCAAGTCAAACACATTGGGACAATATGAGCATAAAAAATGACACCTTTATTATTTTTTCCAAGTAACTAGTTAAAATCTCCTAATATAAGTTGTAAGCTCAGGAATAATTTACTTTCTTAGGTTGTGATAATTATTTTTCGATAAGAGAATAGCCATTTATTAGTGATTTGCTTGAATGACACATGAAATGCATTTTCATATAGCCAGATTGCTAGGAAAATTGGGGATCCAAATATCCCTCGTCCATGGAGCAGGCACACTTTGAAGAAACAAGAGAAATTGACAAATGAGTCAAAAGTAAACAAAAGTTCCAAGTCTTCAGGTTTAAAAGGGGACACAAAGAATAGTAAACAGGAGAGTAAGGATGGGGATCCTCAGCTTCAAGAGTTCCTTGAAGTTATGCAGCCTCGGAGTAAGTCAAAGTTGTGGGCAAATGATGCACTAACAGCTCCATCTCTTTCCCGAAATAAAAAGGATAGCGATAAGCAATACCAGGGAAAAGAGACAAGCCAGGAAAAAATGGATATCGATGAGTCTGAGTTGGACGAGGTTATTAAAAAAAAGGAATCTCTGTCAGATAGTGAAAAATCTGAGAAACCTGGCGGCTCCCATAATGATGAAGTTATGACTGATACGGATTATTTCAAAAGTAGAGTGAGGAAAGATTGGTCCGAATCAGAAAGTAGTGAAGACGATGGTAGTGATAATGAAAGTGACAAGAGCAGTGAAGATGCAAATGCTGGTAATATCCTTGAACCTGATGATACAGAGGAATTTTTGAGTGATGGGTTCACCAGATCTAATAATGAGTCGCTTGAGCCTGTTGACCCTTCATCAAGTGTTAAGGTTGAAAAAGAAGATCTGGACAGCGGACGATTATTTGTTCGTAATCTTCCATACACCACTACGTAATACATCTTCTTTCTTCTTTTTCCTTTTTGGGCGATTTTGCTAACTCAATATGTTGCATAGTTTTATGACTGGAATGAACCAAATATATGTTCTTGTTAAACAAATGGGTTTATGACTCAGGGAAGAGGAGTTGGAAGAACACTTTAGAGCATTTGGCAATGTCTCACAGGTTCATATTGTTGTTGACAAAGATACAAAGCGGTCCAAAGGAATTGCATATGTTCTCTATGCATTACCCGAATCTGCTGCTAGGTACCTGTCAATCAGCATCCAAATTCTAAGCTACTGCACTTTTTACCTGCAAGAAGTACACTGATATACATGAGTCCTATGCATTATGTATATATGTGTCTATTTTGCATGTTCACGGTGCTTCCTTGCATTGTTCATTTATTGTTTCTTCCAGGGCATTAGCAGAGCTGGACAGTTCAATCTTTCAAGGACGATTACTTCATGTTATGCCAGCGAAGCAGAAAATCTCTCCGGAGAAGACAGAGTAAGTGGTGTTCTCCTACTCTTTTCAATGTTCATATCCATTGTGATTCTTTGCTATTACATATATGTAAAGAGAAGCTCTCTGTTTTTTCTTTTTAATATGGGATCTACCTTGCTATAATAAGATTGGTCGTTTATTACTCTGTAGGACAATTGCTAATACCAAGCAATTTTCAAACACATTTAAGCAGCAGAGGCAAGAGGAAAAGAAGGCATCTGAAGCTAGTGGAAATACACAATCTTGGAATACTCTGTTTATGCGGCCAGACACTGTATGTACACTATCAAATATTATAAATGGAAATCCATCTTTTTCTGTGATGCTGGTGCTCTTCTGTTTGCTAGAAACAGTATGATCAACTGGTGATTTTATTATGCTTCTACATGTCTACATATTAGTCAGGATGCTCCTTGATTTTTCTGTGTTCTTGTAACTTGTAACAAAAACACATCTTTAGAGATGTTACTTTGTATAATGATAACTATGGTTTGCTTACAAATTGCTTACAAAAGCAAGTTATTTCTTACTATCTTAAAAATGAAGAAACGTTATAGACAAAGATCTAGGGCAATGCAAGGATTAGTAATACCACAATTGTAATGTAAGTGTCAATAATACTTGGATTAGTAATGCAAAGATTATTTCTTGTTGAATGATTAATATATTATAAATTAGTATTACAGTGTATAATTTAGAATATTTGTTTATTCTTTAATTAGTATTACAGTGTATAATTTAGAATATTTGTTTATTCTTTAATTAAAAAAATATTCTTTACTATTATGAGGGTTAGTTCTGTCATTTTGAATCTAAATCCATGTATTGTTAATAGACGCATTCTTACACCACATTCTACGCTGCATTAAATAATACATAATGCATAACTAACATGCATTATTTATAAGGAAAACAATAGCTAACAACCAAACATTGTACAACTTGATGCGGATTTTTTTGTGGAGACTAAATTTCCCCTAGCCCAACCAAACATGGTACAAATTAATGTTGGATGCTTTTTTTCGTTTGGGGGGGGGGGGAAATGTGGACAGCAACTTTTACGGATCTTTGATATTTGCCATAATAGACTGGGTTTATCTTGCTTACTTTTGATCAGATTGTAGTTATTTTAGTTTCTATATTCTTCTTCTTGTAAGATGATTTGGTTGTTCAAATCTTTTAGCTACCTTATTACTTCTCTGATCAATTTCTGAAATGCTTCATGATCTTTAGTTACTTCTCTTTTAGGTTGAGTATGCATTATACTATGTTAATTTTTGGACTTGTTCTTGAATGTAAAAATGATCTCCGGCTGTTCTTTGAAATATTTTAGGTTGTTGAAAATATTGCAAGAAAATTTGGTGTGAGTAAAAGTGATATTCTTGATAGAGAAGCTGATGATCTTGCTGTACGTATAGCATTGGGCGAGACTCAAGTCATAGCGGAGACAAAAAAGTCTCTTGCAAAAGCTGGAGTTAATATTGTTTCACTGGAAGAATACGCTGCTGGAAAAACCGATGGTGTGAAACGAAGCAATCACGTTATTCTAGTTAAAAACTTGCCTTATGGTTCATCAGAAGGTGAACTTGCAAATATGTTTGGGAAGTTCGGGAGCCTGGATAAGATTATTCTTCCTCCTACCAAAACCTTAGCTTTGGTATATGCTTTTATCTTTGTAGCCTTTGGCTTGAAATGACTATTCTTGAACTGTAAATGTTATCTATCCGCTTCGTGACTTTTCCCTCCAATAGAGTGATAGTCACTCCTTTCCTTAAGTACTTGCAAAAATTTCTACTTTGATACTAATAGATCAAGATTCTGTTTGTATGAGTATATGTGAATTAGTTAGAACATAACAAGATTGTTTGTTGTTTCTGCGATTATTAACTATCAGGTTGTCTTCCTAGAACCGGCAGAAGCACGAGCAGCTTTCCGGGGTCTAGCATACAAACGTTACAAGTAAGTGTGTACATTCATTTATTACCTTCAGTACAAAAGGTGATTTTCGTAGTTGAACAAGTAGCAGTATATGTAGAGAAGAAATTTCTTGGCATGATTAACAACAAAGTAAGATTATGAATACCCCCCTCAACTTAATTGTGAATTTTCAACAATACACTTAAAATTTGCGAGGGTCCTATTACTCCTTAGTCCTTAGTCTTTTCTGAAGTGGAATAAATACCCCTTCCCATGAAACTATCAGATTTGCATTGGGAGGGCAATAATGTGCCTGACATGTGTATTCCACCACTTAATTTTTCTAACCCTGTTTTGCCTTCTACCTTTCTTTCTTTCTTGCCCCACCTCTGTTCAGTGGCGTTAAGCCGAATCTCCCCCAATCTAAATCTTACTGCTTTCCTCTCACTGTAACTCCAATAATTCCTTCGTCACTGATATCCCCTTGTATTCTCGAAACAATGTGCAATTTGTTTAGCTCAGTTCATGTTACTGAGAGAAGACTCAAAATTAGACTGAAGCCGTGGAAAGAGAAGAAGGGAGTTACATTATTTTTTAATTTTGTTTTAGATAATTGAGAATCCTTGAGAATGGTGAAAAAGTTTTTTTTTTCCAGGGTCTTGCTTTAGAAAATGCCTTTCAGTTGTAGATTTTGCAAGATTGAGATTTCTCCTAGCTTGTCTTTTGTTCTTTCTAGCATATATCATTTTTGCTGTGTTTCATATCTAATATATTTTGATTGAGTCTTGAAAGTTTGGAATGATGAAGTAAATTTTGTCCCTTTGTCCTAATGCAGGGACACTCCCCTTTATTTGGAGTGGGCTCCTGGAAATATTCTTGATCAAACAAGTGATTCAAAAAATGCTCTTGTTGTTGGTGAAGATGATGCAAAGAGAGTGCTGCTAGAGCAACAAGTGGAAGGAATAATGGATCCAGATGTTGATCCTGATAGAGTTGAGGTATATGAACTGTAAAACCTATGTTTCCCTCTTTATATTGAATGTACATTGGTTCTAAGTTCTAACTCTTGTATGAGCATTTGCGAGCTGTTTATTTCTACCTGTGTAGACTAATGTCTAGCTAAGTTTGTCCTTATCAATCTTTGCTTGTGGGTTATTTCTGTCTGTTATTTGTCTCCATTTGCTGGAAACTGCAAATAAAAGCGTTGTCGACGCTGGTACTTCTGTTTGATCAATGGTTGCACCAAAATTTCACTTTACGTATTCCATTTATAACAAAATAATTTAATAGGATTTTATCCTTCTCTCCCTGATAATTCAGATAATTTAAAAGCCTATTAGAGAGTGCTTCTCCCATCAACGGGCTTTACGCGGTGCAAATCCGGATTAGTTGGGGCCCCAAGGGGTACCAAACACTGGGTGGGAAAGAAAAATAAAAAAATTAATGAAAGCTTTACCGAGTTTGGCACTTCCGTTTAATCAATAGCTTCACCATAGGCTACGAAGTTTCACTTTATCAATTCCATTTTACTTATGATAATTTAGTAGGATTTTAATCTTCTCTCCCTGCTTTAGGTTCTGAAGATAGGAACTGACACATAACTTCAAGAGAAAATCTATGTTATGTTAATGTAAACATCATTCTTCATTTGTATACATTTTGTCTTCTTACACAGCATAAATAGGTATGCACAAAGGAAGAAAAAGATCTATATACCGGTAGAAAATATAAAGAACCTACTGCGCTAGAGAAATCAAATCTTCATAAAATTATTCAGAGATGGGCTTGAACGGAGTGGCATGTATAATGAGGATTCATGACCCAACTAGCTTGGGACTGGGGTGTAGTTGTTTTGTTGCACAAAAAAATGTGGAATATGTTACTAAGTCTTACATATATATTCAAGTTTTTAGTTTGTTGGTAAGCAACTATGGCCTGCATATGAATCAAAGTGGTTTTTGATGGATTATGGCTGACAGTCTGCAAATCAAGCATTGGAAGAAAGAGACAGGTTTGCTGTAAATCAGAAATAAGTTATTCTTAAATATGTTCCTCACTCTTGGTATCAGCAGACTATTGAATACTCATTGCTTGCTGGTTCAGCTGCACCACTATTACCAAAGAATCATTGTATTCCCTGTACCGAAAACAAAAAGAGTTCAGTTATTGGAAATAAGTGTAGGGAATAGCAATGCAGTTTTTGAAATTCCTCGTTTGCCTCTTTGTTTGTTCTTCTAGCTGTCTTGATTTCCCATGTTTGTTTCCTGTTTTATTAACCAATTGACGTTCTTGTTTGCCATCTTTCCAGTCACGATCACTGTATGTCAAGAACCTAAATTTCAAGACGTTGGATGAGAGCTTAAAAAAGCATTTCACTGATCACATAAAGGATGGGCGAATATTAAGCGTGAGGGTAAGTTCTTTTGGCTCTTTTTTTATTTCTGAGACTTTTACTATCTGAGCAGAGTATTTCCTTCCTGCTGCATGCGAAAATAACTCCTCTTCCTCCAACACCTGTTAATATTATTCTGTGAAGGTGAAGAAGCATGTAAAGAATGGAAAAAATGTATCTATGGGTTTTGGATTCGTTGAGTTTGATTCTGTTGATACAGCAGTCAACGTTTGCAAGGATTTGCAGGTAATCTTTCTGATTTTTATTTTAACTCTCTGTCCATACTTCTCAGGCTCTTATAACTAATTTTCCAACTTCTCTCTTCTTGTTTCAGGGAACTGTTTTGGATGGCCATGCACTTATATTGCAACTTTGTCACACTAAGAAGGACCAATTACCAAAGAGAGCTGAGAATGACGAGAGTTCAACTAAGTTGCTTGTTAGGAATGTTGCTTTTGAGGCAACTGAAAAGGATCTCAGGCAGCTATTCAGTCCGTTTGGGCAGGTACTTCCTCGTAACTGTTGGTAACATAGGGTGATACTATGTAGTAAAAAAGTGATATGAGGTTTCCCTGTGCTAGAAGTGCCAAAGATAGAGGTTGGTTGAGGATAAATATGGTGTGAGGCACGAGCATGCATTATATCCTGTACATTTTCATTTTGATTCCACGTGAGAGACACTTCTTTGTTTGGAACTCATAGAATTGCACTAATGCTGATCTATTGGTCAAAATCATGAAAACTGACTTTCACCTGATTAATTATTGTTGCTATTATTTTAAAATGTGGTATCGGGGCCAGTTTGCCCAGACGTCCAGATGAGGGGTGGGGAAAAGCTGAGGTATGATGTTAGCCTTGGATATGATGTAGAAGAAACAGAAGTAGGATGTGAAAAAAATGAGGGGTGGATGAAGAGGGGGGAAACTGGGGAAGGATGGGATGTGGCTTAGTAGCCACAAATGACGAATACTTTGTGGATAACTAAATTAGCTTAAAGGTTGTGGTCTTGTCTCTAGTTATATTAGGCATAATGATGGCATTTTTGCATGAAGCTAAACCCAGGAAATGATTTCGCCCTTGCCCTTTGGCTCAAATCTTAAGAACCAGCTGAATAAGATTTTTAATCATATGATCCTTGGCTCTTGATCGTTCCAGAACCCTTTGGACACTACATGTTCTTTTTCTTTTTGCTGTGATTTATAATTTTGATTGGAAAAAAAATAGATTAAACTATAGGTTATTTTTTCAGCCATACTTCAACTTTTCTTGGTAGACTATTTTATCGAGATTTAAGTGAGCATTTAAGATTCTTTCCGTTTTGTAAATGCTTTTGTTCGAGCGTCCAGCTATAGTGGAATGTGTTATGGAAATCACTAGTCTGAAAAATGTTGATTTAGACAGAATGATGCATGGTAATTAACAGACGATCTAGCCACTAAGACCTAGATCTAGAAAAAAAAACCATTATGATGCTTTGGTTCCTTGAAAGTTTGACATGTATGTTATTTTTGCTTTGCATTTGTCATCATATTTTCACATAGCTATTTATCTCAATATCTTTTGTTGACCTCAAAATTAAATTCATCCTACAGATTAAGAGTTTAAGGTTGCCAATGAAGTTTGGGAACCATAGAGGATTTGCATTTGTAGAGTTTGTCACGAAGCAAGAGGCAAAGAACGCCATTGAAGCTCTATCGAATACTCACTTGTATGGACGCCATTTGGTATGTGATCTTGCAATTCTCATTGTAGATAACTACCTAAATATCACCGAATAATATGTTATGTGTGTGCTACATCTTAGGTTCTGGAGAGAGCCAAGGAAGGTGAGACCTTAGAGGAATTACGTGCTCGCACAGCTGCTCAGTTTAGTGCTGAGCAAAATGGGTTTCAAACTACTAAATTATCAAAGAAGAGAAAGCAAATGTCTATAATGGATGATGGGAATTGCTGATTAATACTTCACAACAGTCATATGTAACATGAGGACGAGAGTTTCCTCCCTTTTATCCCCAATCAGTTGTCCTGTATAGGTTAAAGCTACTAACTCTGCAGTCTTTGTAGCAAATAGCACTCAGATCAGAGCTTGTTTAATTATTTTCACAGAGTGAATGTGGTGGGACTTGACAGTTCTCTTTGTATACTAAATTAACCATCTTTTGTTTGGGATAAGATCTATCCAGAACTTGAGTTTTACAGTTTTGTTTATTAATGTAATGTTTTTACATCCTCTTCAGTTTGTACTGTAGTTTATGAAAACTTTCCAGTCAGTTTGTGACAATATCAAAGTAGGTAAACAAAGTTGGATCCTTTGGATGTTTCTTCTGTATTATTTTAAACAAAAAAGATGTAGAGTCCCCTGTCGCAAGGGGTTGATAAAAAATTGGTGCTTCTTACCCACCAATAGCGAAAGAATAAACTTATTTGTTTCGGAGGAGTGAATTTATTATTCACCGAGTTTCGAAGCTGAATTTTTTGCTTAGATAAAGGAGGTCATCAAAGGGTCGAGTATTTACATCTTTAAAAAATGACCAGTGTGAAAACATGGACAATTTGAATAGCGTTTTTTTTAATCCTGTCAACACGGCAACACCTATTCGTCGTCACAAACGACCACCATTAACTACTATAGTAACGATTATCATCATCACTAATTTTACTCATAACATTATCATTAGTCAATACTATCTTCAATCGATACCTACAATTATTATCACTAGTCATAACCATCATCAACAGTCATATAATTTTTTTTAAAATTATTTTATTAGTATAATATTAGATTAATATAATATTTATTGAATTTTTCTTAAAAAATAAATTTATATATCTTGATGTTGAAAACAATCTATCTTACTTATTTATAATTCAAATTGTAATACATCTTAATATTCAGATTTAACATCTAAATCTTAATGTAAATTTTAGTATTAAGATATTTGTGTTAATTTAAATAAATATAAATGAGGCATGTGGTTTGGTAAGTACGAAAATTAAAAAATATTCCAAGAATATTTATTGATATATAATCTAGCAAAATAATATAAAAATAAACGTAAATATTCAAACTGTTGATTTATATGGAGAGAAGACAATCAACTTGAAATATCATTTACCATACTTGTTTTTTTTCTACTTTCAGTAATTAAAAAAAAATCATATTACTCATTTTTATAAAAAACTACTTCCTGTTTTTCTACGAAAGAACAACCCAAACATAAAAAAACCTTTAAATCTAATTTGTAACTTCACCGAATATACTTCATTTTTCTTTTCTGACCGTCTACTTTTTGTTTCTTTGGTGTTGGAAAAATAAGTCTTACCACAAAAGAATTTTTCTTTCACTATTGTATGGTCAATTAAACAAAATTTCAACTTTTTCTATTGACAAAATTGGAGACTTGTAGCCCAAATATTTTCAAGAAAAAAATTGTTCCTCTTTACTCCCAAGAATCTTTTCTTTATCCCCTCCTCTTTGGTCTACTCTTTGCATTTCTGCTACTGTTCTGGTGCGATTCATTTGTTCATCATTTGTTGCATTTCCGGTCCTTCTGCCTCTTCTTTCAACTGGGTATGTCTTAATTTTCAGCTAATTAGGTGGTTTCATTAGGGTTTCAATCTTTTTCATGATATTTTTAAGTTTCATGATTCTTTTCTTTGTGGATTTACTTTTTAAGTGTACCTCTCTTCATTATTTCTTGTTCTGTGTATGAGATCCCAATTCATTTTGTGGGTTTTAGTATCAGATAGTTTTACTTTACTGTAAGTGATATTATACGTTGTTGCTTTGTCAGAAATTACTAGCATCATTCGTTTTCTTTAATTCTGCTTATAGTGTACCATTGGGGTCTTCCTTTTTACTGGTTTTTGGTGGGACTTTGTGAAAGTTTTTGATTATGTTTATTTTTAGTGATTTCTTGATTTATCTTTGTGTTTAGTCTGAATCTTGATAGAGGCAATGTCGCAAGGCTACGCTATTGAGCTCTACTTTGATCCTGCACTGGAAAACCAGGTGCTGAAAGCCTGGAATGTATTGGCTCGACGCCAGATTAGCACTCAGCTTATTGAGATTGAATCTAGACCTCACATTACCCTCTTCTCGAGTCCCTTTTTTGATCCATCAAAGCTTGAGAACATTGTAAAGAATTTTTCATCCAAGCAAGAATCGTTGCCTCTGTCCTTTGGTTCAATTGGAAGCCTCCCAAGTGACGACAATGTTCTATTTCTTGCCCCAACTCCAACTTTGTCTCTCCTTCAGTTCCACTCACAACTGTTTGATGCTATGAAAAAGGAGGGAATTGAGATTGCAGAGGAGCATCGTCCTGATACATGGATTCCTTATTGCCCAGTAGCTGATGAAGTGCCTAAAACTCGTATGGGCGAGGCATTCTCTGTTTTGAGGGATCTGAAATTACCTGTTGCTGGATATGCTATGGAAATTGCACTTGTCGAGTATCCACCAGTTCGTGAAGCATTTTCTTTTGTGCTTGGTAATACAGTTGAACCATGAGGCTTCGGACATGTAATTGTGTTGATTTTAGTTTAGGCTTTTACCTTCCGTTTCCTACATAGTTTCTGTTGTAGAACCTGATATAGATGGTTAAGAGTGCTGTTATCGTTGCTAAATGGTAATCTGCTTTGATGAAATATTGAAGTCATTTCTGATTCTTTTCTTAGTGTTCGTACTTGCAATTGAGATTTTGATCTCATATGTCAGTGTTGTTGATAATAACAAGCTTATTTTCTTCTTATCAATGGAAAATCTCTGGTGGACCTCTATTACCATTGAGACATTATTTGCTTATGTGTTCTATCTTGTAAACCTTGAACATGGTCTTGGCTTATGTGTTCTACGTTATAAGTCTTTAATGTGGTTTCTTTCATTCGAATGCAGTATATTTTAGTTCTTGTTAAGTTTAGCAAGCTTGAATCATGTGAGGTAAATTTGCTTGTGTTAAATGATGTTGAATATAAACTTTGCTTGTGTTTAATAATGTCGACTTTGACATTAATGGGTACACCTTTTAATTTTCAAGTCTCAAAGATTACGTGCTTTCTTTAGATTGTAAGATATTCTGGTGCTTGTTTAATTTAATAGGATTGAATCATGTGAGGAAAGTACAGAAGCTACCAGTTTTGTATGGTTGGTAAAGCAGATAACATTTGGAAAAACATGAGGCAGAAGGTTTCATATAGTCCTTTAAGTACACACTGGCGAAATTTAGTCCTTTATGTTTACCACATTTTGTAAATGAAAACCACCAAACACTAAGACAGTGCTTGTTATTACATAATCTGGGATTCCCCTATACAAAAAGAGGGATCCCATTTGTACCATAAAACCTATTCCTATAGTGAATTGATGTAGTCTAGCATGCGGTCTTCATCCTTTACATCTTGAATGTTTGAACCAAAAAGCCAAAAATCTGAAACTTTAACAGCTGGTACAGGATTCTCTTTAAACACCTAGAGTTCCTTTCTCCCCAAAAGATCCTGCAGATGCAAGCAGGCAGTGTGATCCATGTTCTTTTTAGTGATTTTCTAATCCCCCAATCTGTTTTAAGCATTACAAATGGCATATTGAATAAGTTCTAGAGTTGTCTAGCTATTGTGCAGTTTATGGCCTCCTTATTACACAAATACCATCTGCTAAATATTATCACACCTTTCTCAGTAGATTGCATTGGGTTAGGCAAACATCTTGTTTAAGAAGCCACAAGATTAAACATGCTACTTAATATGGGGCTTTACTTTTCCATGTCTGACTCCAAGGCAAGTGATATTGATTTCCAGATCCTTGTTTAACTCCTATGACATGAAACAACTGAGAAATTCCTTTGCCTTTCCAATGTTAGCTGATCTACCTCTTTTGCATTTACTTCACCTTCTCATCTTTAACAAGAGGGCAATCCTTGGTACTACCCTACTAAAACTGTGCAATTTTGGTCTCCGTTATATTTAAAACGCACAAATGTATGTTTGAACTGTTTAAATTAGAGAAACCGAGACATACTTCTCTTCTCTCAATTATCTGTTTTTTATTTTGTTGTCAGCCTATGGTGCTGGTTTTCTCTGGTGCTGATCTGGTCTGCTTCGGCTGGTTTTCCGGGGTTCTTTATAAGGTATCAATTGAAAGAAATATTTTCCCGATGGTTTCTTCAGTCTAAACAGTTCACATGCTTCCCAGGAACCCGCTCTACAAAACATAAAGGAGTAAAACAGTAAAACTGCAAGTGTATGTTTAAAAGATTATTTAAAACAAACCCCTATACATAAGGGACTAATTTTGTCATTTTTTCACTAAACTACTATGAAAATGTCGTAGGCCAATGTGACCTTGGACTATGCTTTGGAAACACTAGATTGATCACAGAGCATCTTGCTCAA